>NW_013671168.1:11692-51436 GCF_000517525.1 Limulus polyphemus
CTATTTAACAACGAAGGTAACTTACCTAAAGTTCATTCGTTACCTACGTTAGGAGTGTGGTGCAGTCTTCCACGTATGTATCCTACTAATGTGAGGATCTACTCTTTTAGGGTGCCCTTCAGATGCTTTCAAAGGATGCTTCTTTCTTTTCCTCACACCTTTCCCTCCACCTCTTCAAGGAGGGATTCTAGCTATTTGTGTGAGGTAATATACCGTATCGGAAGTTATAATTTTCCTATACTGAAAATATATTTCTGATAAGTACTGACCTTCTCTCACACTTCCTCCCCACTCAAAACTTGTGCTTCCATTTTCTGCCAAAACTAGAAGTGATAGTTTGGTAGAATCGAATAGAGGGAGTCGCATATATCAGGAGAGTGTATTGCACTATTATTGGTGGAGGGTTGTTGCATGATATTTGCAAGCAAGATGCATTGGAATTGAGCAATTGTAAGATACGTAGGAGCTTAAGCCTTGTGACATGCTTAAAAAATATATGTGATATGCTTTGCATATAGAGGGCAGCACCAAATAACTATTTATTTGAGAGGAGGTAAGTACCTATTGGAAATATATTTTCAGTATAGGAAAATTATAACTTTTGTATAATTTTTTTACATGTTCCTCTTATTCCTAAAAATGGGAGTTTAGAGTGAGCTTTGAAATGAATTTTCTCATTTACATCTTAAGAAAGCTTATCCTTAGTTTTTAAGTAGAAGGTGGGAAACAACTATACTTGAAATACATACTCATACTTGGTTCTGTAGGACATAGTTATAAAATAGCACCTGAGCAAGAGGGATTTCACTAAAAATAACCCATATTTTAGTCGATTTCAGCCTGTAGCTTGTGAAGTTTAGCCTTTTTTTTTAAGTTTTGTAGCAGTAAACACTACTGGGAGGCCATGATATTGATTTTAATCAAGAATACCACAGCCTGGAAGAAATATTCCCAGTTCCTCCTGGTTTTGTACTGGAGTTGATCCATCATGTATGGTCTGCCATGATCTAGCTACACAATGCATACAGCACTTCCATGAGCATTATACAGGTTCTGGACTGTGCTTGTATTTTATGCCCATTTTAGCAACAATTATCTTTTTTATGGGTACAGATGAGGTACAGTCTCCAATGGATGTCCCCATACACTGTTCCATGGTATAGGGTGTCCAACTCCATGGGTTTCATTTGGGTACTTCTCGAATGGGGGGTAATCTAGACATTTAGGTAAATTTTGCACCGGATCCAACACCACTTTAATATGGAATTCTAGCTATATGTGAGAAGTAGTTTCATATTGTATTGGAAGTTAACATTTTCCAAGACTGAAAATGCATTTCTGATAGCTACATACCTCTGTTCACACTTCCCACCCTTCCTCCCTACTTCTGGTGCATCTTTTCTTGTATAATCTCAAAGTGATGATTGAACAATCAGTATAGAGGGAGTCAACTGTGCTAAGATGGTTGTTGCATGCTCATTTGCATGCAGTAATACAGCAACATCATGTGAGTTTAATTGGGAGCCTTGAGCCTAGTGGAAAGAGAAACTTTCATATGGAGAGCAGCACTGAATCAGGAAAGCTATATGTGAGAGGAAGTATCTATCGAAATTACATTTTCAGTGCTGGAAAATGTTAACATCTGACTTGCTCTGTCCTTTGTTTATGCCTAGTAAAGATTGAGTTGTTAGTATAGTAGGTGTAATTTAATTGTTACAAGTGACATTTGGTGTTTTTTGTTGTAGGTAAATAGGATGTGTTGAAAGACTTGCGAGTTATTCACCATTCAAATAGTCTTTACATTTTATAATTTAACTGTGGTCTATGCATTTGAAATCCTCTACTTAGTCTTCAGAGACTACATTTTAATTAATCCTATACATTTTATTAGCATATGACTTTACTAATACCGCAGTTAATGTATGTGTTAATGACACTGTTTAATTTACAAATAGGTTTTCTTACGTAATATTTTTTTTGTATATGAAAAAGACAAGCCTTCCATTATAATAGCATTTGAGAAAAAGTAAATTATAGCTTCCAAATTCTTTATTTAACATTTTTGTGACATATTTTTCTCCAGCTTGTCTGTATTAAATCAGAATTTTGTCGGATGAAAACCCCATCTGTTGTCAAAGCATGCAGAGTAACAACTCAAAAGGCCTTGTATGTGCTGATTTCTATTGCTACAGCTATTAGGGGTTTCTACTTCTCTTCTCCAGTAAGTATATTGTAGTTGTTGATAATCTCTCCAATTTCCAAATAACATTTATTAGAAGGGTGAAATATCTTTGTGATTTGTCCATGCTATGATTTTATATTATAATGAATAGAAGTCAAACTTATTTTGTTAATGTTTATGTAGAATATTGCATTTGAAGGTAGTATAAACTTAATAATCTTCCAACTATTTATGAAAGTTGTGGTGACGTTTATATAATTGAAAATGATTTTCAAAATTGATCCAGTTTGAAATTTTAAAATATTTTTTTGTGGGTAAACTTTATTTACAATGTTTCATTTAAACATGTTAATGTGGACACTACTGTGACTATTGATAGTTCTATATCTGGGTCAATCTGTGACTTTTATGTAATGGATATCTGGCCTATCCAGTTAACTTTTTTTGTTAGTTCATTTCACCAAATGTCTTATTGCTGGACAGTATTTCCTTTTCAGTTTCTGTTTCTTCCATGATGGATTCATAACTTGTTTGATACTACGTATGTGACAAAGCATTTTGTTGTATATGTTCTGTTATATTATTAACAGTAATAACATATATTAATTTAAAAAATGGGTATTTCTATTTTAATTTCTTTTTTATTTGTTATTATACAAAGTTTTGAAGATTGAGCAATACACACATTTATAAGATTATTAAAAATAAAATTTAAAGCATAATTTGTTGTTTCTAAAAAAATTCCTTTTTTATTCTTTTTTCCTTTCATTTGTACATTAATTTTTCTTATGCTAAATTAGTTAATGTACCTGTTCAATGCGCAGTGGATATAGTCCACCCCCAAGGGTGAAATGAGGGGAGGGGTCAGATTTGAATGCTGACCACTTTCTTGTTATTCCTTGAGGTCCTAAGAATACATACCATGTTTAGTGACAATTGATTTAGTAGTTTGCCAGTTATAAGTGGACACACAAGTACAGACTTTTTCAAATAATGGTTAAGGTTTTAAAGATGTTTGAATACCATTTTAACTTCATTTTGAGTATAAAGGAAGAAGCAACACAGTGCAAATTGTAAAGCATTATTTAAAAACAAAAATTATGGACACTGATGATTTTCTTCAAGCATTTCTTTCTTTCTCCTATACTGAGTGAGGCATGTGATAATTCTGAAAAAAACTACAGTGTTATAGAAATATACGTTTACCTATGATTAATATACTGTTTAATTTGATGCTTGAGCCCAAGTGATGGGTATAATGGAAATGAAGGCTGGTGATTATTTTAAAGTAAAATTTATTACAGAGTTGATTTTACAGTTCATAAAAGATTGTGTCTTAGGTGATGAAGAGCAGTTTTTGTTGAATTGTTTACTTGCATTTAATGACTGATTACGTTGTAGCTTCCTTCGTCCTCTTCCTTCTCATTGATGTTCTTTGTCTCACAAGACTAGTATACATCCAGAAGTAAAAAAAACAAAAAAAAACTGTAATATGTTTGTTCTACAATTTTAACAACCAGATACTTGGCTTTTCCTGTTATCATTTTTCCATGCAAACCACTATTTTCCAACTTTCTAAAAGTGCTGTTCTTAGAATGGATTATGTTTAAAGTTTTCTTGATGAAACTATATGTGAACTTGTGTAATTCAAATACTAAATAGAGTTCACAGTACCCTTTTGTATATTTGTGGTTGGTTATACTCAAACATTTTGTTGTTTGATTTGTATTTGTAAAGGGTTCAAGTATCCATATTAGATATGTTTCACCTTTTACTAAATTGTTGTTGGGCATGGTAATATCATGTTTTTATGTCTTCCCTGATATGTTACTTGCATCCTTTTTGGTGTTAATTGTTCCAGTCAAGATTTTTAATTATGTCCTGTGTATACTATTGATTACTTCATTCAGCCTTATTCTCTTATAGTTCCTTGTGTCAACTGAGCTAGGTTTTCTTAATCCTTTGTTCCTAGGTTGTCTTCATTTTCCAGGGACTAGTAAGGGTATGCCAAATTTTACTGTAAAGTTTTTGTAAATTGTCCTTTGTAAACACAGATCAATATCTCCAGTTTTGTTTACTGAAATGAGACAAGTGTCATATTCATTATCATCATGTAAATAGGTGTATTATAAGATTATACTTTCTTCATGTTAATAGGTCTATTATGAGGTTGCTTTAAATTTTTTTCATGTTAATAGGTCTATTATTAGGTTACTTTACACTTTCTTAATGTTAATAGATGTGCTATAAGATTATTTTACACTTTCTTTATGTTAATAGTTGTATTATAAGATTACATTTTTTCATGTTAATAGGTATATTATAGTTACTTTACACTTTCTTTGTGTTAATAGGTGTATTGTATGATTACACTTTCTTCATGTTAATAGGTGTACTATAAGGTTACTTTAAACTTTCTTCGTGTTAGAATTTCAAATAGTCCAAAGCCGAGTTAACTGATAATTTAGATTTGGTAGTTAGATTGTACTTTGGATTTAGTAGTTAACTTAAAGCCGATATACAGTCAGTTTATGATATTTACCAACAAGATTGATACACACCATTTTCGTTTTTAACAAATACATTTTAATATACACACAACAACACAATTTACAATAACAATTATTACAAATAATTATTACAAACAAAAATTTATAAACAAAAGTTTCACAAACTTACAAACAATAGAAAATCTTCTTTCTAGTTTGGAACTCCTTTGATATCTTATCGAGAGTTTATGATGAGTGAGTTAATTTCAAGTCAATGTAGATACGATTTGCTGGTAAGCTAGCTAGCTTTGTCCTTTACCACACACACTGAATTGTTAGTCCACTGAAGTTGGGTAATGTTTTCGTAAAAATACTAATGTCCAAAGAGAATCCACTGAAGTTAAACGATTTGTAATGTTAGAAATTTATAAATGTTCCTAGTCAAATATCTTAAGTTTTCCGATTGATAAGGGTTATAAAAATCACTGTTATAACTTTCGAAGTTTATAGCACACTGATTATAGTGAACTACTAATGGACACTCTCCTTTAGGTGTGTTGCATTGGTTGTATTTATAGGCATGGGAAGGTTTTCTAGAAAATTCAGATTACATAACAATACAGAACTATATTTAAACATTTACATATATAGATATATTGTTGATTCTTACTCTCGAGAATCTTCTGCAGCTTTGGAGAATAGGCAGGAGTTTCGCAATACCTATCTAGCAGTATAAGCTATGTATGTTTCTAAATATAAACTTATGTAAACAATGTTGATATTAAAATAAATATATAACAACAAATTCGTTATACGTTATATACAGGTAACTTACTATCATTACTTACTGTGTTCTACTATTGTTTAGTACGGGACATGATCTATTTATAAAAGATACAGGATATTCAAAGTTGAAACTTGATATTGACAATGCTACATTACAATGACATGATTGGCTTACAGATGTTGCATACATATGATGGGAGGACATGGAAAAAGGAGTAGAAGGTCATGCATTTTGTTTAGTCCAAATAATTGTTAGTAACTAAAAGTAACTTTTGAATATTATTTTATTTTCAAAAACAT
Organism: Limulus polyphemus; assembly: GCF_000517525.1. NCBI lineage: Eukaryota > Metazoa > Arthropoda > Merostomata > Xiphosura > Limulidae > Limulus > Limulus polyphemus. Next base: position 17,450 of record NW_013671168.1, read on the forward strand.
TAGTTTTCATTTCATTTATTTTCAAGAATATATTTTAAATCTTTTTTTCTTAGTTTGTATGAATCTTATTGTAGATATAGTCACTTTGAAATTTGTGAGCTTGATATTTTACTCAGTGTTGTTTTTTTTCTTCAGAATAATTCTGCTGTACAGTGGACATCCAGTCTATTAAGTGCTTATTACCCTCTTTTGTTGACTGGCTCTTCTCTGATTGTTTGTTTCTGGGCTGAAGTATGTACTATGTATTTTGCAATTTTTTAATATTTAGATCCCCTTCCATCTAATATATTAAATAATTTGGAAATAACTTGCATAGAAATAAATTATTGTATGCCTGGGCAAGAAGATTTATGCAATTTTTTTATAATTCTGTTTCTATTTTATAGTCAACAATAATTCACATTTTCTCATGCTTAAAAATAGCCATGGTGTTTTGTTCACATGTTCCTGGTTATTTTGTGAGATTTTAAGTAGTTAAAAAAAACTAATTTTATGTGAGGATGTATCTTGTCTCTTCTTTCCTCTGAAACAATTAGAAGTTGTTTTTTTATTGTTGGTAAAAAGAATGTTTTCATCTCATAATGTCAACATGTGTATTTATGAAACCTACAAGTCAAAGTAAGAATTTGATTGGAAGTTGACTAAAACATATTTACTTTTGAATGTAAGTCAATTTATAGACTACATCATTTTTCAAATATTAAAATTATAATATGAATTATTGAAACTGTGAAATTATGACCTGCATTTCAATGTTTTTGTCTTAACTTTATCCACAGTCAACTTGTAAACATGTAGAGAGCAGTTCCACCATGAGACCATTAGCTGTTACCACTAAATTTAGTAATAAGGAACTTATAACTGATAAGGCTCAATTATGAAGTTAACTTCGAAGAAAAATGAACCAATTACATAGTCCACTTTAAAAACAACACTATATAATGTTTTTTGTAGCTAGGATCACTCATTTTCACAATGGATTTCCTTGTATTTGTTAGCCAGAAAAATCCATTAAGGTCTGTTGTCCTAACTAATTTAAAGGGGCTTATTTTTTTCAAAATTTAGGGTCCTCATGGTCAGAATAGTTATTTTTCAGTTTTTAGTTTTGTATACTTATATGCATATATTAAAATTTTTATGTAACAGACCAACAAAATAGCAAATGAAAATATTTGACAATTATTAGGTCATTTATTGGTATTGCTTAGTTCCCAAACTAAATTTTCTACCATCAATGTACTCCAAACAAGCTTAAGATAAATAATTTTTTAAATTAGTTTTTAATTCTCTTACTCTCAACAAAATTTTTTTTTTTTCACAAAGTCTGATAATATTTACACGGTGATTAAAATGGGCTGGTATATAAAGGTATGCTGTACTAGCACTTCTGAAAACAAAAAACATGTATGTTGGCACTTTAAAGAATGTTTTAATGGACTAGTATAGATTCAAACCCGGACTTTTAAGTTCCCATTTTGAACACTGTGTATGTTTGTGTGTGTGTATATATGTATGTCTTTTTCAATTTATATGAAGCACCTATGATTTCAAACAAGCCATGTTGTCTTTTTTCCTTTTTTTATTTTTGAAGAGACTAATTAAAAGTAGCATTTGAAGTACAAGTAAGACTTCTTGTTTATTTTTTGTGGGCTGTTTTTAAAGAAATTAATTTGAAAATTTACAGATTTTCCACTTGAGAAACTTGAGACTAGATAAACCTCGTTTTCTGAATAAGTCGTTTCTGGGATTCTTAGCCTTTAATGTCATCACATACTCTCTCTTATTGGCTGAACTTGTATTGTTGCAATTGGATATCCATAATGAGTGTGAAAAGGTGAGTAGGACAGAGAAAGTTTTGTAACAATTTGAAAGTTACTGAGAACAGGAATAGTAAAATATACAGAGTATTTTTTATTTAGTTCTAACTGTAACAATCAATGAACATGCATATAAACTTTAAGGGTGGCACACACTGCTCTGTAAAAATATAAGTTTTCTGAAGTAGTCAAAAAAGTGACTTGAACATGCAACTCTGTTCACTAAGAATGGACATGTATTTGAACTTGAGTGTTATATACAGAGCTGGATAATTAGTGGGCTTTGCTAATGTTCAGTTTCATTAATCAGTTACATTTAATTAACAGACTAGTACAGTGCTCCTCAAATCGTAGTATGTGCAAGCAAAAAAGTAGTTGGCAGTGAATGGTTTCAGTCATTTGCCTTCCTTCTAGTCAAGAGGTCAAAAAGAAAAACAGACAGTATGAGCAAGTTCTGTTTAGTAGCAATAGGAATCAAACCCAAGATCCTTGAATCGTGAGTCTCCCTCACACAAATCAACAAAGTTAGGTTAAATAACTAATAGATAACCCATTATGTAGCTATGTACACAAACATAGCAATATTTTGATGGGTAGTTTGAATAATTGAAAACACTAATCTCAATTAGCTATTTTTTTATGACATTTCATTGTAATTTAAATTAATTGATTCATTGGAATAATTGAAAATTGTAATAATTGGAAACTCTATTCTTTATTAATTGATTAGTTTACGTGACAGTAATCAATATAATTCCTGCTTGTAAGTAATTAATTAAATCACTCAGTTCTAATGATCTAGTGTAGTTTCCAGTATTATGTTATTTGCCTAATATGTCGCATGTTGTGTAGTTAAGCAATCATTATCTTTGTCTCTGTTATCTGTTATGACTTTGGAGATGAGAGATAATGCTTTAAAGATTCTATGTGATCTTGTTCAGCAATCAAGGTATAAAAATTATAACAAGTGGGAGTTAGCAAGTATGTTTTCTTAGGACTAAATATTAATGAAAGAAATTACTAGTTATGCATGGTCTTCTTGAACCTAAGCACTGCTACTACTATGCACTGCATCAGCTGAATTTTGTACAAAGTAAACTGACTCATTGCAAGGGGATCTTATAAGTATAAAAAGCTGCTTGTTCACACTTTGCAAGTATTGTGATTTCTTCAATTGTGATTGTTGTTATAATGGTATTTACTTTTTGGTACAAATGAGAGATGTTAATGTTTTATGTTTAATGAAGATGCTCGTATGTGACTATTTTTATTATTAGGAAGCAGAAATAGTTTACACTCACTCTGATTGTTTGAATGTGTGTTTAAGCAACTTTTCTTTTTAAGCTCTTACTGAGTTTGTTTTTATGTACATGTAATAACAAATTAAATATTCAAAACATATAAAAAGTAATACACCATGTAAAACTGATTTTATATTTCTAAAATTAAAGTACACAATTAATTCAGGGTGTTAAAACAACAATTACTTAGTACAAATGAAAGAATTAGAAATTGATGGTAAATAATAATAATAAAAATATAACAGGATGGAAAATGTTCTTAAACTGTTGAACAATAATTTTGTGGAAAATAAGAAAGAAAAAATATAATTATAACAGATATCATTGATTTTTTAAAGAAGAAATAAGGGTTAAGTGCTTGTTGTTTTGGTCTATGATTAAAGGAGAGAAGAGACATTTTAAATTACTAAAACTTTTGTTGACAAGAAATTTTGTCTTAAGGTTATCCTGCATAGTTCTAGGTTTTAGGAATATAAGGTGTATTGCATTGTTCCTAAAAAAATGTATAGAAGTTTATCTTTTAACTAATCTTGTTTTGTTTTAGAATAATCATAATTTTGATACTTAGCTTATATTGCTAATATTTGAATAATACACTTCCATAACTTTACTTGGTAATTAGACTTATATTTCAAATTTTTTTCTGAATTTGGAGAAACCGTTTAATTTCCACATCCTTGACACATTTTGACAACAGTTCTGTGAGAATTGCATCAAAAGCATTTTGAAGTAGTTTACATGTATGAAATAAGTAAGAACATTGAACATTTAAAAATACACAATAATTTATTGTATGAAATTAAAAGTAGATTTTGATTTTAACCTTTTGCAATAAATCATTGTGTATTTTTAAATGTTTAATGTGCTTTGTTATTTTATGAAATTAAGCACAAGAATGGTCATAGAACATACATGAGTTTACATGTAAACTTCAATGCTAGATAGACCAGCTTTAAGTATTTATTTTGTGATGTGAATTGACTGTTTCAACTAATTTGTTTTCTGAATTTTTTTTATTGTTTAACATTTACAATTTTTGTGATGTGAAATGTTTAATTTATTAACTATTACAATGTTTTTTCTCTCCAGATTTTCTTCACAAGGATTTTTAATGGACTCTTTGCTTTTTTGATAGTTGTGGTGGTTGTGTTTTTTCTTATCTATGGTGTTCAGATGTATTTCAAAGTAAGTAACATTGTGTCTTAAACAACGAAGTATAACTTTAGTGTACATTTTATTTTTGAAATGTGATAATGTAGAGTGTTTGGTCATGTAATATTTATTTTGTTAAATATTCTAAAATCATGTTTGATGTATATGTGTATGACAACAGGTTATGTAAATTAACCTCATTACCCATTTTTCATGTCCATGATTTCATGTTGTAAGTACAATTAGAAATTATTTCTTTCAGTAATGGTCAAGTTCATTTAAACTTTGTATCATAGATTAACTTAATTTTTTGTTTGGGCACATTACTTTTTTTAAAGGTTGGTATGTTCCAGATATTGTTTTGTTTTGTTAGCTACTGTGGGTAAAGCAACTCAAAACAAATTTAAACATAATTTAGAACTTTCAAATTTTCAAAAAGCTACCCCAAGCAGTGACTGAGCTATTTTACTGTTGTAGATTGAAGTTTCCTGTCTGGCAAAATGTTTGTTATGCAGTCATATGTAGGCTGACTTGTAATAAAATAAAGCAACCTGTAATTACTGATACACTGCATACATTTTAAAGAAAAAATTGGGATTAAAATTTAAAAGCTATTGTGCTTTGTAATGCTTTCATCACTATGGCAGACTGTTTGTTAATTAGTTGTTTAGCCACAAATAAAATATTTTCATTTGTGGCAATGAGATGACTGACTGAACAAGAATGTAGGATGATAATTAACTGGACTGATTTTGACTTATCACTTAATATTGTCATCATCTGTGCCTATCTGATTAAACTAGTAATTTTGTATAAATTTTAAATTTTGCAAACTTAGTAGAAATATCACTGAGTTAATATGTGATTGACAAAGAATATGTGTATAAGTAATTGTTAAAAGAAAAAATATATTATTCCAAGATGAATACTCACCTCTTTATGCAGAATTGCTTTTTTCTTCATGAGTTTGTGTAATCTGCCAGAGAGACTTGCAAGCCATCAACCTTGTGAAAACTCCCACTTAATCACACGTGAAACCACATAAATTTGCCCCACTGCATGATGATGTAATCATGCAGCAGAACCATCCATCAATAGGAGTGTGACACACTTCTGTGCACAATGACTCCCTCTACATTTGTGCTTCATTGAGTTTTAATATACTCACTAAACTGTGAACTATTCTTCTCCTGATGTGAGTGAAGATATTCCTCACCCTGAACAAAATACCAATAATTTGTTGGGAAGTTCTTTATCCATGGAAGATGTGATGGCCATTGTACAGTGTGTGGTAGAGTCCATGATGCAGCCAGGACCATTTACTTCCAATTCCATTCTTTTATATCTGAAGTTATAGAGGACGAATTTGAGTGCCTTTTTCCATGTCCATTGCTTTGGAAATGTCCTTATCTACTGAAAAATACTCAATCTTCCTTGGATTTTCAAAACCTTATTACTCGGGTATGAACAGTTCTTTTTCTCTTTCCCGTATCCTTTGACTCTTCCTTTTATTTAGTACATAACCCTTCCTCTCATGATTTCTTTGTTTTCTCCCCTCCCTTTACATTTCTGTACATGCTAATTCCTTTCTAGGTCAACTTCATTCCTGCAACCTTATGCCTCGTTCCCCTCACCTGACTGATTCTTATGTTCTTGCATGTGGTCAGTCAAACCATTCATCAACACTTAGTCTTTGGAGTCACTCTTGCCTGTTTCAGGGGCAGATTCATTATCAGCTGTTTCCCTGTCTAATGCACAAACTTCCTGACATGTAGCCTTTCTCTCTACCCTCTGTAGGTGCTTCTCTTCCCTTTATTTTATGATGGAAGCACTTCATCCTTCCTCTGATGACTTTTCTGGGGAATCTAGAATGCTTATCTTCTCTACAATGGCCTGTTCCACCTCCTCTGCCCATTCTCTTCTCACTTGGTTCCTTTGTTGTTGGGACCTTTTGGAAAGTCTAATCTCCCTTCCTCCAGGACCTTTGTTTTACCCCTTTTCTTTGTCTGAGGTTTTTGGTGCATCCATAATTCCCTTGAATCATGAGCTGAAGCTGCCTACCATCAATCTTCCTTTTTTTCTTTACTATTCTCTTTGTCTCAACTTCTCCACTCCACTTCTGTCCCTCTACTTTCTCCTGCTCCCCATTCTATTCCTGCCTTCTGACCTTCCACTGCTTCCTGTACTACTTTGATCTGATGTCTCACCTGTGGTTTACAGACATGTGGACACATTTCTGTGCTGACATATAAGCTATACAAGTTCTTTCCCACTATCTTTCTCTTCACTTTTCTTCCTCCTTTTCTTTAACAACCTGTTGCCTTTTGACACCCATCCTATCTTGTTTACCTTCAACTTCTGGAAGGGGCTAATGTTGGATTGCCTCAATATTGTCCCCAAAAAGAACAGGGACTGGTGCTTGATTATCAACTTTCCTCCATCAATCTTTCTTTGATCATCTCACATTTTTAGATTGAGAATTTTTCTCTCTTTGCTGGTTTTACCAGATCAGCATGTTAATGTTTTGGATGCTTTTATCTACACCTCGATCACCTCATTCTCATAATATTTCTCTAATTTGTCCATGGGGATCACATTTTCCAGTTCTGTGCCTTTCCATTCAGAAGAGCATTGGCCTCATGTTTTCAATTGTATTATGCAGACTTTCACTCAACATCTTCAGAGCCTGGGTCTGTGATTTCATTTTTATATGGATGACTGGCTTTTACTCGCCCATTTCTATGCAGAATCCTCCAAAGACACATCTGTTTATCATGAAGTTGCTCATTTAGGGAGGCTCATCAAGATTTCCAAGTCTTTTTTTTACCCTGACCCAATATCTCATCCACCTGGGGATTCTCTTCAACTCTCACCTCAGCTGTGCCCAACCTTCTCCAATTCTTTTACAAGGCCTCGAGTATCTGGTCACCAAAGTTTGTGCCTCACTTCACATTCTGCATGAGAGGTTTTATCTCTTTTATGGACCACCATAGCTCCTCTGGAACCCCTCATTCTACTTGGTTGTGCACATATGCATCTCCTACATAAGGCATTGCACAATCAGGGGGGTCTTGCTTGGTGGCTGGACTGCTACAACACCACCTCTGACATTTCTTTGCCTCCTCCCAAGCTGGACCTTCACCTCTTTACAGACTTTCTCTCTCTGAATGAAGAGCACACCTGAATGAACTGTCTAATTTTGGGTTCTTGGTCCCTGGAAGAGCTGCTCACTGTCTGTCTGGCATGCTGTCATTTGCTTCTCCTCCAGTAGAACCTTTCCAGGTATCAACTGTCCTCACCAGTCTTCCTCACTCCTTCTCTACTGGGGATTCTTGCTTGGTGGCTAGACTGCTACAACACCACCTCTGACGTTTCTTTGCCTCCTTCTAAGCTGGACCTTCACCTCTTTATGGAATTTCTCTCTCTGAATGAAGAGCACCCATGAGTGACTGTCTAATTTTGGGTTCTTGGTCCCTGGAAAAGCTGATCGCTGTCTGTCTGGCATGCTATCATTTGCTTCTCCTCGTTGTGGATCATTTGGTGATCTACTCCAACAATTTCATGGTGATGTCTCATATCAGCTACTAAGGAAGAACCTGGTGCAGAACCCTTTGGTTTCAGACATTGGACCTCCTCTCTTGGGCCCATTCCAAATGGGTGAGTTTAATAGCCTGTCATCTTCTGGGTACAGTGAATATCATTCTTGATGAGACCACATCCTACCTATGGAATGGTCCCTCCATTCTCCATCCTATTGGATCTGTTCCCAACTCAGAACTCCCGAAATAAATGCTTTTGCTGCACCCCTTAATACCAAACTTCCCCACTTTTGGTATCCAGTACTTCACCCTCCAGCCCTAACTGTTGATGCCCTCAGTCAGGACTGGTCCTATCTCTTCCTTTATGCCCATCCGCTGTACGTCCTCCTGGACTATCTGATCATGTAGTGTTTTTCCGTTCCACTGTTATTGCCCTTTCATCTCTTCTGTATACCAACATAAATGGCATGCTTATCATTGTTGGTTTATCCTTCACCCTTTTGCCCCTGGCCAGCCTACCTTACAACATTTTACCTCCTTCTTTATATGGCTATTAGACTGTGGCTTGTCTGTATCATTATAGGTTATTGGGCAGTGTTATGTACCACATTTCACCTTTCCTAGTACAACCAAAATTTTTTTTTTCCCTCTCTTACCATCTTCTTCCATTCCTCCCTTATCAACAGATCCATTCTTCTTTGCCCAACTGGGACCTGAATGTAGTTCTTCATGCTCTCACCCTTTCATGCTTTCAAATCTCTTACCACGTTCTCCCTATATTACCTCTCTCTAAAATCATATTTCCTTCGTGCCTGAGGCCCGTACCTCCCGTACTCTCTACCACCACACATAACTTCTTCTTTGCCCCCACGGGACCTTCCTTTTGAAGACTTCTGTTTCTCAGGGAGATGGTCACACCTTTTTCCCATACCACATTCCTTTGATCGTTCTCACCTGGTTAGACCCCTGGGTCCTGTCTGGGTCATTTGTTGCTATCTGTCTTGTACTTCCTCCTTTTGGGGTTCCAGTCAGTGTCTTTTCATTCCTTGGGATCCCTCCCTATTAGAGATCTCTCTTCCACCACCTTTACTGAATGGATCTGCCAGCTCATCCATCTGGTTTCCTACGTTTTGAAGGTGAATGATTGTCAGCTCTTTCGTTTTTCCTTTCGCACATTCTCTTGCAGACCATTTTCACCATCCTCTAGAGAAGATTCTCCATGCTGGCATGTGCACTACCCCACACAACTTTTGTTACCCACTATCGACATCACCTGGGTGTCTCATTTCTGGTGGAACTTAGACTTCTGCCCATCACTATCCTTTAATTCACCTTTTGACTTTAAGCAAGTGAATGTACTTTTATTTTTCTTACTCCCCACTAATTTACTATTTGATCCAATTAGGTGGCTAGTGTTGTCTCCCAAAATCTGTATTGAGCCAGGATAATGCAAAGAGCTCATACCATTTGGCCTGGCTCTACAAGTGCCCACCTTGAGATGGAGTGCTCTGTAAGACAACTAGACATTTACTCGTGGTATTTCTTTATATGTTTTGTTACTTTTCATGTCCATTCTTGACCCTACCCATTCCATGGACTATCATGGAAAAAACCAGCACCAGAATTGTGTTTCTGTTCACTTCTCTGACTCATGCATGGTGGTTTTAAAAATTGGGTTTTGTGGTCATCCATTGCACGTTCTTAAGACCGTTCTGGGCTGAAGGACTGATGGGGGATCTGCGGAAATTCTCCAGGTCTCCCCTAGGCAAATTCGCCTTTGCCACTTATCAGTTTCCAGCCACTGGGCTAGTAGCCCATGGAGAATTCTCACTGGCTGGGGCTAGAACAAGGGATCCATCTATGGTGAGAAGTGGGGCTGGAGTGATACTAGAGTGTAGTGCAGGTCACCCCACATGTAAAACTATAATACACCACAGGTCTCCAGGTCTCCCCTAGGCAAATTCTCCTTTGCCATTTATCAGTTTCCAGCCACTGGGCTAGTAGACCATGGAGAATTCTCACTGGCTGGGGCTAGAACAAGGGATCCATCTATGGTGAGAAGTGGGGCTGGAGTGATACTAGAGTGTAGTGCAGGTCGCACCACATGTAAAACTATAATACACCACAATCCTTAGGTACACCAATGTTACAACTCGCTATTTCAATCCTTTACATACCTATTTATCATACAATTCCTCCTCCTGCAGCCATAGTCTGTTCAGTAGAGTCAAGGTGATGACTTTCTTTCCAGTTCATTCCACATTGTACTGGAAAAACAAACAAACAACATTCCTCTCCTGTAGCTGGTGTGTAGCCCATAGAGACAGATGGTCGAGTGTATGTATATTTAATACATAGCCCTCCTCTCGCAACTGGAATGGGGCCTATAGGGACTGAAGGTAGAGTTGAGGTGACCACACCATATACACCAAGGATGCATCATACTCTCACAACAGGCAAAAGGCCTGTAGTGTCTGATGGTTGAGTATAGGTTTATATAAGTATGTACACTAATATAGTTCCTTACAGTGCCCTCCTCCTGCAGCTGGCATGGCAACCATAGTGACTGATGGTAGAGGAGGTGAGCACATAGTATAGTCTGAACAAGCCCCTACCTTACTACACATACTGGCTGTCTGATAGCCTGTGTGCCAGTATTCAAACAGCCATGTACCTATTCTGCCCATCCTTGTGACATTTCTTTTCTGCCTCTTCTATTCTCATACATGGGCAAAGAGTATACCCTAGACGAAACAAGATTGGTCTTCCATAGGTGTGCCCCTGTGGAGCTCATGCCATTGGTGTTGCACCCCATGGGTTTTCTTCAGATGCTTTCTGAATGGAACTAATCTAGGTAATCTTTATCCTGGTTGCTCCACCATCTCAACATGGGATTCCAGCTATTCTGTGTGTGGCATATTTATTTTGGAAGTTAAAATTTTTCTTACCTGAAAATTTATTTATTATAGATACTCACTTCTGTAAGCGTGAATGTAAAGGGAACCATTGCACATGCAGATGTGTCATATTCTTATTGATGGAAGGTTCTGCTGCATCATTATGTCATCATGTAGTGGCAAAAATTCATATGGTTTCACATGAGATTAGCCTCTCCCAGTGGCACAGCTGTACGTCTTTGGATTTAAAATGCTAGAAATGGGTTTCGATACCCGTGGTGGGCAGAGCACAGATAGCCCATTGTGTAGCTTTGTGCTTAATTACAAACAAACACATGAGATTAAGTGGGAGTTTTCACAGATCATGAGAACTCAACAGGAAAGAAGCTATTCTGTGTGAAGAGGTGAGTATCGTTAAGAAATATATTTTCAAGTAAGGAAAATGTTAGCTTTCCATTACTTCTTTCCAGATGCATGGTGGGTTTGCAGAGGGCTCTCTTGCACCTCCAGACACATCACAACTTAGTCAGTCGAGGTTTGGTCTGATTTCGCATGCCCTTTTGCTTTTGGTTACTGTAGCATTTATTATTTCAGATGAGCTTGGTACTTTTTGGAAAGACAAGTGAGTGTTCTTTAAGTATTATTATTATTATTATTATTTATTGGAATCACAATTATCTACTTTTGTATTTATAATAAGCAACTGTTTATCATAATTTATCGTGTACCTAGAAAATGTTTGATATTGATGGTTAGGCCTAGCAGTATGATAATTGCAAGTCACTTAGACCAGTAATGTTTGAGGCAAACACATATTCTGAAAAAATTTATTTGAGACACTAAGTATTAGTATGATGGTGTGGATGTAACATTATTGAAAATACAGTATATCACATTGAGTCATACTGTTTAGCTTTAAAAAGAGTAAGATCACATGGCTTGTAATTTATATTGTAGCTTTATGAAAAAGGAAGCTGTAGGTTAGAATTAAAGGGTTTGTGTTTAAAAATGTTTTTGTTGATTAAAGGTTGTTACTCCGATCACTTGCTGATTGTTAATTTTAACACAACCCCCTCAAACTTAAAAAAAAAGCTATCAATGTATTATAATGGTTTAATATATATAAAATGCTAAAACTTTGTGAATTAGGTAAATTCTAAGAGTGAAGGCAGAGCCATTGGTGAGCATACTGAAGTGTTGTCTGACAAAATGTTCTCTGCCAATAGCACGTATGATACCTGTTTCATTTAGAAGTATTCATCATGATGTAGAAATGGCTGCCCTTAGAGTCCAGATCTTAAATATTATGATACATATTTGGGACCTTCTGGATAGTTTAATTTAAGGCATTAGGTCAAAACCCTTCACTTGATATTAAGTGACTTAATTTTGGAAAAAAAAGTAAAGAAAATTGTATCAAAGACCTATTGTAGCCACTATGCAGTGATTGTAGAAGAATGTGATAGTTATTTAAACCAGGGACATTGCTTAACCTTATTAGGCAGTGATCACTAACATCCATCCCTATAGCATCTGGACAATTGTTGATAGATTAGTATATATGAAATATTGCTTATAAAGTTCTTAACAATATTTAGTTACTGTTCTTGTTTTTCTTTAGAATGGTATTGTATTTTATTTTTAGGATCCCGGTACTGAGCCGCAACTTTTATGATGTAATGTTTAGAGTTGTGGAAATGGGAGTTGCTCTTTGGTTTCCTTGTGCTCTGTGGAATTGTGTCAGGTAATGGAATCAGTTTGGCCTCTCAACTTAATGCATTTACATATCATATATATATATTAATGAATGTATATGTATGTTCAATCCAGTTACATGAACTTAATATTTTTTCTTTCCACATTTCTTTATAATTCTCAAATGTGATTTAAATGAAAAACAAACAAACTTCAAAACTGAATTGTTAGATAGCCCATTACAGTAAATATTAGCATACATTTTGTCAGTTGTATATTATTTCTTGTGATGTTTCATCATATAAGGGTAGAGAGAAAATCTAAAATGGGTAATTCAGAGCTCATTTTGAATTTAAAACTTAGATAATATAATAATAATTTATATTATTAACTATCTTTCAATGCCAAGCTTATTAACATAAATTTATAATGCAGTTGTTTGATTAAATTTTTAATATATGTTTTGAATATATATATTCATACACACACGCACACATACATATGTGTGCAGTAGTTGATTTTAAGCTAATTTATCATTATACTGATATATATGTATACACATACACACATCAAATCTTGTATTTGTTTTCAGGCCAGAAGAGTTGTGGATCCTAAACCCTCAGAATATTTTAAAAAAGCTGGAGTCAGAAGCTGAGGCTTCAAAAGTCAAGAGTTATACACACATCTTTCCATTGAGGGAAGGCACTGAGAAAACAGGTATGTTATATTTAAACATTGACCATTGAGTGAAACGTTTATATATTCTAAAATCCATCCATTGGTGAAAAATTTAAATTCCTGGTTGCTTAGTCTAGATTTAAACAATGTTATTACAATTTATTTCGAAGAATGTAATTCTTTATAGCTTCTTCTGTTCATACAAGGCTCTTTCTGCGACTTTAAAAACTGCTTTAATATGTATTTAGCTAACTTTAACTGATCCATCTATTAAACAAGTTTTTTTTTTATTGTTTTGTTGGACCATATTCTTATTATACTTGTGACCTAAGCTATTTTTGCTTTTTTTCATAAAAGCTTCAATCTGATGTACATGTATTTTCAAAGTGTAGCGAAGGGGCATTATCAGGTTATTGGCCATCAGCCTTTCTCAAAATGTCACATAAGATGTGGTACCTTAGGGAAATGTTTACTGAGGGAAAATACACCGATTATTTTTACTGCTATTCCTCCCAGACCACTATTTTTGAGGTTAAATCCAAACATTAAGCAGGCAATAAATGGATTAAATTTCTTTTGCTTTGTATCTGGTTTTTAAACAATAATATAATAAGTTAGAGACTTAGAGCAGTCTTGGTATGTTTTGATAGATTCAAGTGTAGGAGCAGAGAAAGCTGTTGAATGTTGGATTTGTTATGACACCGAACGACAGGATGCTGGCCCTCTTATTCAACCTTGTCAGTGTAGAGGTGATGTTGCTTCTGTTCACCACGATTGTTTAAAGAAGTGGTTAGTTGAGGTTAGTATTAGTTAATCTATTATTTTAATAGCAGAAAGGGATTTACAAATAGTGAAAAGTAAGCATTAAAAAAATTTAAATTAATTTACTTTTTTCAGTGGGGGTGAGAAGTTGATTACTGGGAACTCAAGTAATGTTACATAAATCTTGTAGGCATCAGAGGACTGCCTTAGAGTTAAGAGGTTAAGTTGTATTCAACATATAACACAAATAATTTAAAACCAACGTTTTTTGTCATGTCTCTGTGTGTGTGTGTGTGTGTGTGATTTCCCTGAAACTCATTCTGAACAATACCGAAGCCCCTGAACTAACTCTCATGCTGAACACATACCAAAGCCCTTGAACTAACTCTCATACTGAACACTACTGAAGCCGTTGAACTAACTCTCATTCTGAACTACTGAAGCCCCTGAACTAACTCTCATTCTGAATGCTACTGAAGCCCTTGAACTAACTCTCATACTGAACAATACCGAAGCCCTTGAACTAACTCTCATACTGAACAGTACTAAAGCCCTTGGACTTTAGAAAGGTTTTGAATGTTTTGAGTGTATATTTATCCCTATATATCAGTGAAATATCATAGTAGTAAGATATTGCTATTATCTACATAGTATTATTTAGGCACAGTTCTGATATTTATGGATAGAATAGTAGGAAATATGTGAGAGTATGTATGCTAAGAAAATTAGCTAAGACAAAAGTGATATCAGTAAAGGATTTTATAAACATTAAAGCTTAAAATGTTGTAATGGTTGAGAAATTTGTATATAACTCAAATGAGTGTTTATACTTAAACTTGTAAAGTTATCTCAACTAGATTTTATTCAGTACAGTTCCAATAAACTTATATCTTAGCTTAACGTGATGAGAATGAAAATACCTACATTAAGCAGCTGTAAACTAAGCTGAAACAATAAGTTTGAACAAATACACATTTTTTTGCATGAGAAGCAAAAATGTACAATATTTATTCAAACTGTTGTTTTTTGTAGGGAGAGAACTTATGGGACTATAGAGATAAGTTCATTGTCATATATCAGTGATGTAAATATCTTTATTAAAGTATTGTTCACTGTAAACAGTGATGCTAATATGTTACATTTCTCTTAAATGCTGCAATTGAAAAATTATGTGGATGTATAGATATATATGAAGCATAGTGTATTTGAAAAAGTTAAATGATTACAAAATTAAAATTCCTACCATTTTGCAAAGAATAGAGTAAATGGAGATGTTAAAGTTCTAATTCACACAGCTCAGACGTGAATTCTCAGAAATCTGATATATAAAATATTATTCTGCGATCTTTTATTGACATTTCTTAAGCCTTTTAGTTTCAAATTACTTTGCAGAATGTCAAACTCATTAATATAGCATTTTGCAAGTACAATTAACTGAAAAATACATTGTTAATATGACATAAATATATGTATTTGTGTTGAAAAATACATATAATTTACTTATTGTAACATTTTTACAGTCTTCTGAAAATACAGACAACATGAAGTGTAAAGTTTGTAATGATCAGGTGAGTTCTCACAAATAGAAAATAATTATTATGTTTAATAGAATTAACTCCTTTAAGCTTGACTCACTCTTTCTAAGATTCAATGAAACATAAAGCTGTTTCTGTTAGAAATCAAGATATTGGAATGATAAAAGTTCATTCCGCATGTGAATCTTGATTTCAATGAACTACTATATCTGCTTCGTATTTTGTTTACTCTTAGTGAAACCTCTTCATTCCAAGAGGATAGCCCCCTAGTGGCACAGCGGTATGTCGGCGGACTTACAAAGCTAGAAACTGGGTTTCGATACCCGTGGTGGGCAGAGCACAGATAGCTCATTGAATAGATTTGTGCTTAATTCTAAACAAGCAAGCCCAGAGGATAACTCGTCTCCACACTCAGATTAGCTATCTTCCACATAGCCTTGAAGCAACTCTCACACTTTTTAGCATGAACTGCATTGGTGCATGATAATGTCATGTGACAAAAACCCTCCACCAATATGAGGGTGACATAATCTCTATGTACAGTAAACTCTCCCTATGTACTTGCACTTGTAATAACTTCATCCTTTCCATGACACTGAACAACACAGAAGTGTTTAAGATTTTTTTAGACTTCAATTTGCTAAGATTTGCAATAGTTAATGAAACTTTAATTTATGTGTTATGAACAGTTCTTGAAATTGAACAGCCTAAAGCCTAAAAGCAGAATGTGCCAGTGGTCTGCAACTGATTAATCTGAAATGAGAAAATTATTTGGCATTCTTTAGATCATGGGCATTGTGAAAAATGTTATGATGTGATCACTTCTAACTGTTGTTAAAGTTTTGGCCCTTAAGCAATAATAAATGTAGCTTAGCGCATAAGTTAAAATTGCTGCAGCAGTAGCAAATGTGTTAAGTACTTTTGGAGTTGTAATATGTACACCACCATATGTGACTTCTATGGTTTCAGGAGGATTGTTAACTGAGAATGACATGAAAGCCATTTTACAATGGGTTGTGAGGTCCATTATGCATGCTGCTCCCATCTATTTTTCTGGCATCTCTTCTCCTAAATTTGAAATTGATGAAGACAAATTCAATCACCTGATACCTCCTTTTGGATTTGCTTTACGTACATCACTACTTGTCCTGGAAATCCCTTAATCTTCCACTGTATTTCAAGACTCGTTCTTACAGGTGTTTTAAATTCTTTGACTTCTCCCTATGTCTTATAATGCTTCACAACCCTAGTCCACATGATTATTTTGTTTTTTCATCTCTCACCTGACATTAGTGTTCATGCTGACTCCTTTCTGGAACAATTTCTTACTCATAACCATATGCCTTACCCTCTTTGCATACCTTATTATCATGTCTTGGCTTATAGCCATTCTAATTTTTCTTTTCTTGCATTCCAATCTTTGTAATATCTTACTTGTCTGTTTCACTCTACAGTCCTCAATTTTCCAATCTTTGTCTTTTTCTTACTATCCTTCTTCGTTACCTCTTTTCCCTGCACTTTATGTCTGAGATGCTTCATCACACTCTAGATGAAACTTTGTACCCTTCTATTCACTACTATAGCCTATAAACTTTTTTCTGCATTATCCACACTTCTTTGTTTCCTCTGATGTTGGGACTTGTGAGGTAGGGATACTCTTCACATTCCAGTATGTCTATCTACTTCCTTCCTCTGTGATATTTTTCATATTCCTTTTCTTTGCTCAGATATCTTTGGTGATGTTTCTGTCTCTTTTAGAATCATGGAATGAAGAAGCCTGACACCAGTCTTCACAACCTTTTTTGGTTTCTCATATTTCACAACCTTGTCCTTCTACTCCTATTCCTTGACTTGGTCCCTCTTTTCCTCACCTTTCCATTCCATCTTCCAAGCCTTCCTTCTCTATTTGTACACCCTCTTCCTGCCGTCAGGTTTGCCACAAGACTTGCTGGTGACTATTCTGTTGGATCAGGATCTCCATTTGTCATAGTTTGCAGACTCCAGTCACAGTTTTCTGCTGAGAGATGGGTTATTCAAGTCCACACTCATGGACTATCTCCTCACTTTTCCACCCTCTCTTTTCTTGTTCCATTTAGTTTTTCCTTCCTTTGATTCTGTCTTCAACATCTTGAGAAGGCAGTACCAGATAATTGAGAGGTTATACTATCTTTCTCTGGGATTTTACTCTCATCCCTTTTTGATCCCCAAGAAGACTGGGGACTGACATTTGGTAATCGACCTTTCCTCTCTCAATCACTTGCTAGTTGTTTTGCACTTTTGGATGGAAATTTTCTTTTTCTCTCTGTTGGTCCTTTTCATCCAGGTTGACATTTTGGATGCATTCCTTTACATCCCGATTGCTCCTTCCTTCAGATGTTTTTGTTTCTGTGCTTTGTCCACTGAAATCACATATTCTAGTTCAATGTCCTTTCTTTCAGCATTGCATTGGCCCCTTATGTATTCATCCACATTGTGAGGGCCTTTGCTCACCCTCATCACAGACTGAGTCTGTGATTCCATTTTTATATGGGTGATTAGCTTCTCTTAGTCCATTCTCAGGAGGACTCCTCCCTTCACACTTCTCTTCTTCTTCATGTGGCTGCTAATTTTGGGTTGCTAGTCAAGGTATCCAAATCCTTTCTTATGCTCATCCAGTATTTTATACACCTGGGATTTTTCTTCACTTCTCATCTCAGCCGAGCTCAGCCTTCTCCTCTTCACCTGCAAGCTAGGGAGTGTCTGGTCACCAAGATTCATGCTTCTCCTTCTCATCCTGCACAATAGATTTATCTTTTTGGTGGATTCTGGTTTTCCTGGAACCACTCATTCCTTTAGGTCACACACACACATATGCTTCCTCTAATTGATGTTGCAAGACTAGTGGTATTTTTCACAAGATCCATTGTTCTAGACTGTCCACCTGCCTCCCCTTACTCTTGGAACTGTCTTGATAGCTGGACTGTTTCAACACCACCTCCAAAGTTCTCTTGTCTCCTCCCCAGACTGGACCTTCTCCTATTCACTGGTGCTTCCTTCCTAGTTTGGGAAGTATCTTTGAATGACATAATGGCTTCTGGCCTTTGGACACAGGATGAATGCTCACTTTACATCAATGTGCTCAAACTACTTGCTGACCATAGGACATGTTCCAGTAACATGCCGTATCTGTTGGATCATTTGGTCATGATCCCTTCAGACAATTCTACAGTTGTTTCATACATCAATCAAGCCATTGGATTCTTGCCCTTTATACTACCTTTCTTTTAAGACTTATTTCCTCCTCCTTTTCACCTGGGGTTGTTGTCCTACAGATATCTATATAGTTGATTCTTCTTGCACTTTTTCCATTGTAAATATATATTTCTCTGTTCAGATCAGTTTTTTTCCTTCCTAAGACTACTGACACTCGGGAAGGTGATTGCATTTTCTGTCGTATCTCTCATCCTTCTATCTCACCTCTATGATCATTCAGACCCAAATTGGCTGTTCAGGCTGGTTGAGGTTACTTATCACATACCTCCCTTTTTCTGGGTCCCTGTCTTCGTTTCTTCATATTCTGGGACCCCTCTTCTTCCAGGGGCCTCTTTCCTTTTACCCTTACTGGGTGGATCCATAAACTTCTCTGGTTGGTATATGAATTATTGTATGAACACTTGCAGGCTATTCCACATTCCTTCACATCAAATTTGTCGCTCATTATCTTCACTATCTGACTGTGTGCCTCCTGAGGGTTTTCAACTTCCTCCGATCATCATTCTTCAATCAACCCACTCTCTCTAGATAGATAAGTACAATGTTCAGTTCAAAACCCCTTTTCATCTCATAGGATCCCACCAGGTGGTTGGTGTTGCTTCCCAGGGTATACATACCCAAAATCCACATTGAGCCAAGATAATGGAAAGTGCTCATACCATTTACCCTGGCTCTACCAGTGCCCATTGGAAGATGGGGAGTTACAGAAGTCCACTTGAGGTATTCTCTTGGTATATATATCTTTACTCAATTGTTAGATCCAAATATTACCTATTCCATGGACTATCATAGAAAAAGCCAGCACCAGGGAAGTGTTTTCCCCACTTTCCTGGCTTGTGCTTACTGGCTTTTAAAGATAGGGTTTTGCAATCACCCACTGTACTGTCTCCAGTAAAAAAAAAACTTTTAAGCTGGTGGTCTAATGAGGATCTGTGCATCTCTCCAAGTTTCTCCAATGTGAATCCTCCCCCCTTCACCCCTTCATCAAGTGGATCATGGTAGACCCTTGCCACCTTCTAGTTCCTAGCTGTTGAAGTGGTGGACCGTGGAGAATCCTCAACAATTGGGCTTAGAAGTGGGATGGTGGTGACATTTTCAGTGTAGTGTGGGTTACCCTTCTAAACTATAATTCATACCACTTGTGCCCTCTTTCTGCTGCCAGTGTCTGTTCAGTAGAGTTGAGGTGAGCACACACACTATAGGACCCCATACTGCTTAACTAAAATGTCCTCCTTGGGCAACTGGAATATGTCCTGTAGAGTCTGTTTAGTAGAGTCAAGGTGAGCATACAAGATACATCCTGAATGTCCCCCAACCACTCTACATATATTGGCTAATTGACCATTTGTGTGTAAATGCTTGGACAGTTATGTCCATATTCTGCCCATCTGTGCAACACATGGGGCTCAATTCTTCCACCCTTCCAGGTGAAGCATATACCCTGGTCAAGACAAAATTGAGATCTCCCATGGGTGTGGCCCTATGGAGTGTCACACTTCATGGGCTTCCCTTCAAGCATCTTTTGAAGGGAGCTCATCTAGGTAAAATTATGCACTGGCCTCTCCACCAATTCAACATGGGATTCTAGCTAATCTGTGTGAGGAGGTGAGTTATCATCTTGGAAGTTAACATTTTCCTAATCTGAAAATGTATTTCTGATAGATACTCACCTGTCCTCTTCATTTGTGGTGCACATTTTTATGTTTCCTCATCAAAGAATGAAGTTACCACTAGTATAAGTGATTAGGGGAATTACTGGAAGTTGTGTTGCCATCAGATTAGTGGAGGGCTTTTGTCACTTAATGATATCATCATGCACCAGCTCAGCTCACGTTAAAACACATGAAATCGGCATGAGTTTCCTCAAGGCTAGTGACATGGAAATCTATTAGGCAGATATATGAGGAAGAGAGTCAATCTGTGTGTGGATGTATCTATCGGAAATACATTTTCAGATTAGGAAGATGTTAACTTGAAGTTACAGTTAGCTGATGCCAAGGTAATAAATAGTGTTCTGAATATGTCTGTACAGAGATAGAAAGATGTTGCTCTCATAATAATGTAAAGACATCTTCAGGTACAGCTGATGATCACTTTACTTGGGAAACCATGTTTTTAATAAATGGTATACTTGTGAAATGTACAATTGTCCCTGTTTTTTTCTGTAATTATGGAATTTCACGAGGTACCAATGGTTTCATGTATTAATTATATAAAAACATCTGTATAAATGTTTATGAATAAACTGGTAATTACAGTACAACCTTGAACAAGGAACAGTGTGGTTACCACAAGGATTGACATCAAGACAGTGGTTTCAGACAGTTACTATTGGCACTTTGATGGGAAGCTGTGTTGGAGGGGCTTGTGTTGTTGTTAGAACATTTGATAATGTGCCAATACGTACAGCATCTGTTGGGGGTGCTTTACTGGTTGTTTTAGTCTGTTTTAGGTAAGTTTATTATGTACTTTCATGCTCAAATAATTACAATAATTGCTCAAAATTGAAATTTCTTCTAATTTCGAATAAACTTTGTCCAACTCTTAAATTTTTTTTCATTTCTTCAGAAATGTTTTCATCCTACAATAAATACTTGTGAAAATAAAGTATAATACCAAATGTATTTAAGGGTCATTTTAAGACCCTATAAGAAACATGAAACAATTAAAATATATGCCATTTTTATACATTAGTACTTATACCTGAATTTTTCTTATACCAATTAACCTTACATTTATTCAACAATGGTTGGTTCAGACCATTTTGTGTATAGCCGTAACAGTTTTTATAATTTTATTGTCCACATAGTTCAAACTAGTTAGGCATTAAATAAAAAGCTTAAAATATATACTCTGTAAATGCATTTTAAAGGAGAAATAATGAAATTATATACTGTAAAACTTAAGTTTTTGGCAACTTGAAGTGAAGCTCTATATCTAGGTCTCGGTAAATACCAATGTTCAGAATATTTTTTTACTAAACTCAGACATAAGATTTAGAATGTATGACATGATTTATCTTTAAAATATAGTCAGATGTCATCATTGACAGTTTTTAACTTTATTTTACTATTAAACATTTAGTTACCTGTCAATATGGAAGTGAAAAAAATTTTTTGCTTACATTAATCTGCATCATGACTTGTAGTCCTTGAGTCAACTAAAAATACAACTACTGAAAAGAAGAAATGTAAATAATATTAAAATATTAAACAAAAACACAGAATCTTTTCTCAACATCTGTATATGAAAGTTTGAAAGAATAGCTGAACATCTGGTATTCTTTTCTTTAGACTTCTAAGTTTTCACATTGTGACAGCCTACCAACGAGCTAAGTTCACATCTGTCAACATCTTGGCTAAGAAACAGGTAGATATTACTCAAAATGATGTGGTTATTTTACACGAACAAGATTCTGAAGGGCCAGTTGGTGTACATTTGCCTACATTGGTTCCATAAGTTGCCATGCTATTCTATATGAAAACAGGTGTGTTGTCTTTAAATTTGTATTTGATAGATTGTGTAAATTATAATTTAGAATTTCCTTTTATTTTTAAAACTTTCCAGGAAATATTTTTCTTTCACTCTACTTTTTTTTGCTGAAAATTATGCTGAATCTTGGGATGAGAAAGAAAAATTCTACTTTCAAATGTTTCCTTAATGCTTCTACAAAATTTTGGTAATGAAGTAGATAATCTACTGAATTATTATGTTTGAAATATTATAACTTTTTGCTGAACAACAAAACAGTTTTTGCTTAATGTTCCTGGAACACTTGATTGAGGGTTGACTATTAATGTATTAGGTCTGATGGATTAGTGTGTGCCTGAAGCATTTTATTTTAGAGGATTTGTTATTAATGGAGAGGTTGAATACATCATATTAAAATGACTTTGGAACCTCACCATGTTATTACAGACTTACAGTCCATGAAATCACATCTGGTTATGCTTCTTTGATGGTGTCCATCTTGACAACAGCTCTGCAGTATAGTTTCCATACAAAATTGTGCAGTTGTGAGTTGGGAAAGCATTGTCCTCATACACTAGATGGATTTTGGAAATCCTACCGCTCCTCCGTCTGTGTTTATCTATTACACTCACCATGGGCAGGTCAAGGTGCACATGTCAAGATGTTTTATAAAGTTACATTAAAACTTTAATGAAACTACTTTATTATCATTATATATGAATAAACTAGACATCAAAAAAGTAGTTAATAAATCAAATTTTAATATTATATATGTTTGAAATTCTTAATTTCATAAGGAAATATTTTGAAAAATCTCCCCTAGTATGAGAATTGTGATATTTGTTTCCTAAGTCTTCCCTCCTCTTTAATTTATTTTCCACCCCTCCAAGAAGTAAGGAATTTAACATAAATTACTCATTATAGTATTGATATTACTCAGGCAAAGCATAATTTTTTGTACCCTTCAATCTTATTTCTCGGCGGAGCCATAAACTAAAAAGTCAGATCCACTTACCACACCCACCTGTCACATCGTATCTTTCACAAATTACCAGTAGTTCTCTGACGTTTTGTGTATTGTATTATTTATAACTAATAGCCAAAGTTTTAATCTATTAAATGACATATTATATTACCTTGTTTTCTGTACAGGTATTTTCTATTTTATCATCAGTTTCAAATTTATTCTTGGGAAAACACATCTGGGAGCTTAGCTGAATTTTTAAATGCTTTTATCACATAGTTAGAAACCCAGGAAAATTATGATAGTTGTAGGATATTATTTGGTTTCTTGTGTGTTATTATTCTGTACTCTTAGGTGGATTATTTGATTAAATAAAAAATTATTTGTGTAGTAGTACCATTGATATATATATAAAAAGTAGACTCAAGTTTCTTCGATAGCCGACAGCAAAAAGAAAAGTCCCAGGTAAAAACTATGTTTCATTATTTATTATTATAAAAGTGACTAAAATGTAAAAATTAGAAACTTGTTGTGGTAGATAAGGTTAGATTATGTAAGGTAATGAAAACAAGTTAAGCTCACAAGTAGCTCATGTGTTACGTAATTTGATACAGTAATGTGAGCTATACATACACTGAATGATTTACAACTTGTGTGGCAGGATTATTAGTTATACACAGTTCAAAGGGCAGTAAAACAATAAAATTAAGTAGAAACAGATGTTACAGATATATACTGTTACAAATTTTAAGCTGTTGAGGATAAACAACTGTAGTTTCCTGTTACAACTTGCAGTAATTGTAGAAAGAAAAAAAGGGTAATTTAGATTTATTTCCTAAATTTTGTGGTGTGGTTATGAAGTTGATCAAATTGACCAACCACATATAGAACTATAGTATAAAAAATAACAGATAAAAGATAGTTTGTCTGAAAAAAAAAACGTTTCATATTTATTTAGGAGATTTTAGGGATTATGCAAAAAGAATTTGAAAATTTTCAGATGAAGAAAAGTATTTTTAATCTTAAGAAAATCACTTTGCACTCAGAACTGTCAGCACTTTGACTCCATAAATTCATGGAGAAATTAAATTTTTATCAATAATACTTAATTAAAAATTATGCTTTTTTGTGTTGTAATGTTTACTGAAAGTTTGTAAAATTTTGTGAAGATACACAAAACATTAAAAGTTATAGCATGAGAACTGCGATGGTCACGAACTCAGTTGAATCAGCTGAGCCTGTAGTGAGAGAGATAATCCATCTAGTCTCCCAGCAAGCCATTTCAACAGTCGAATCACAAACACATCCATAGATGCTGCATCTGGTGATTTGATGGCTATGTTGTCGTTTGGTATATCACAAATACTTGTTTCATTGTCCAGCTGCTTGAGGTATATGACAGTTAAATGGATATGTTGTGGAAGCAATTTTTATATGACTT
The DNA here is from genome assembly GCF_000517525.1 of Limulus polyphemus. Lineage (NCBI taxonomy): Eukaryota > Metazoa > Arthropoda > Merostomata > Xiphosura > Limulidae > Limulus > Limulus polyphemus. The sequence continues at coordinate 41,954 of NW_013671168.1, forward strand.
GTGTTGCTTTTCCAGATGGGGATCCTTTTTGATTATGCTGTGTACTATTGTCTGGGATATGTGAAAGGCTTTTGTCACTAAACTTTGTATATTCTTCACTGTTACAAGATACTGTGTTTTACTTACCATGTCTAAGACATGTTTAAGCCTCCTTTTGTTCCAGTTTGATCCATATTCCTTTGTTTTCCAATGCCATTAAGTACAAGGGATATCCCCATTTTGGATAATTCCAAATTATCAACCTTAAAATATCTTTATGATCTGATGTTTGAATATTTTGCATAGGAAAAGACTGTTACTTACCCTTCCAAAAAGCACTCAATTTTCAGTAGCATCATAGTGTCAAAATGTAGTTGTGACACATTCTGCTCCACCATGATTTTATATTGGCTGTGGTTGTCACATGACCTGCAGATTTGCATAGCTAAAATTGTTTTAATATAATGTACTCAATGCTCTGTATAGCAGGTCTGATGGTTCAGCATTGTAATGGAAAATTAATTGGTGTATCGTTTCTGAAGTATTGCAAGAACTTGGTGCTGAAACAAAGAATTTTCTATTCTAGTGTTTTTGATGTGCTTTATAAGGAAAAATGTCAGTCTTTCTGAATCACTTCAAAGACTTGGTGTTCTGTTGTATGGTCTGTGGTTTAATTTTTTTGTTGTTGGTATTGGAGATTTCATTCTGAAGCAAAAACAAAAAAATGAGGTGGTTTAGATTTTTAATTACATAAAAATTTTATTGATTTTTTTTAATTGTTAATTTTAATTTGTTTGCTTTTTGATATTTCGTATATATGTGTTAATTTAGATCTATTGCTTCATTTTAATTGTGACTTCATAGAGGTGATTATTCTTGTTACTTGCAGATAGACATTTGAAAATCCCTTTCTAAGTCTGCAGTGTATGTGGAAATACGGAATTTTGTGATCGTTAGAAGCATGAAGAATATAACTTGTTTGCTTATTTTTTTGTAATTGTTTATTTTGAAGTACAATGTGTTCATCATATTTTCTGAATTATTAGTTATTATAAAAGTACATTATAATAAACATTTTTGTTAGTCCTAGTCCTTACAAGTTATTTGTATATTTATTTCATCTTTAGAGCTGTCGTTATTCTTATTGTAGAAATGAGTCTAATAAATATTTCATTACACATGTTGTACAGCAAATTATGAAACTATATAATTATATGCCATATATATATATAAATAAATCCATGTAATAACAACACTTTGAGCATTAACATAAACAACTAGACTTTTAACTACTATAAAGATTGAATTTCATTAGAATGATAATTGGTGGTAGCACCTACAGTGTATTACAAGCAGATTTTCAAGCAAGCATTTAGAAGAACCTTTGTAGATGTTTATTAACTGACATTTCTGCAAGTATGCATTTTTGAAATAGAACAACACTTGAAATTAATATATGCATCTAATTATATTAGATCATTACAGAAAACCATAACTAATTATTCTGGGAAGAAAAGATCCACAGTGTCTGCTTAACATGTACTCAATCATCTTTTGAATGTAAAGGGTTCCATAGCTTCTACTTCATTAAAACTGTGCGAGATTTACTGATCTATATATGTCATGTAAGTGATTTTTCTGTTTCAATATGTGAATGATAGTGTTAAAAAGTCTATCCTAATCAGCAGAAGGATGTTTAGTTTTCTTGAGGGTTTCTTTTTTTTGTTCTCGTTTTTCCAAACATTTGTGTAATTTACTCCTGCAGTTTTCAGCAGAATATTTTAAAACTCTAGAAATGTTAAAATTATGAGCAAAAGTGTTCCTTGACAATAATCTGTCCTCTTCCTTTCTTAACAGATATGTCTCAAAGGTAAGGCATAAGTTGCAGGTAGGTAGACCTGTCTAACCTTGCTTGTTTTCAGAAGTATTTTGTAAGTGTAATCTGGTAGATAAAGTGATTTGGTTTTTGTAGCTTAATCTTTTGAAAACGGGATTGTATTCTCTGATAAAAGTGTTAACTTGGCTAATGCCATGCATAACAGTTGTCTCAGGTGTAACAGAGGAACATCTGTGTCACTTTATTTATAAAATACAGTGTTAAACATAATGTAATGTAGTACAAACTTAAATCATGACAAGACAGTAACAGTTATTAACTTACAGTTTGGGAGAGATGATGAACACAGGTATGCAGTGTTTTTTGCCACACACTATTTGGCATTGGCATTTCTTTACTTGTGTTGTGCTTGTGACCCTCTAGATATGACGTCAATATTTAACTTTGATCCACATGTTGGCCAGCACAGCTATTCCATTGGTGATCTTGTAGACAGTATCCTTTACATAACTCCAGAGATAGGGGAGTGATGTCTGGTGACCATGCCTGATGGAGGATCAGCTCATCATGGTTTCTTTCTTTTGTAACATGCTGCCAGACTTTGAACTGTTACTATTAGTACTTAATAGAATTCTTAACTGGTGGATATTTTCCATATACTGTACAATATTGTCTTTGCATTAGAAAAGGTGATTTCAACTCTGCCAGCCAGAGGACACACACAGCTTACTCCTTAATTGTTACCATGTAGATGACTTATTTGGGAATAGTGCATGTTTTATTTGATTACACTTATTATAACAAAAAACTGCATACACCCGCCTTTCATCTACAACAAACCATAAGTTTGTAATTTATACTGTCTAATCATGGTTTAAATTTATAATACATCAAAATCTTCAGACACGCTGTCTTTAGATTTTCATAACACATCCAACCACTTATAGTACGATTGATATCTTATTTGCATTGAGAACCTCTAAAAGTTATCAAATAAAAAAGAGTTTTATAGTAATATTTCACATTTGTTCATTAATTTTGACTTTGAAACTAGTCTAGAAAAGTTATTTAACTCTATCGAAAAGAAATGAAGTAGAACCAAATGTTTTGTTTAATGCATGTGTTTTTAAGAATAATTTTCTTGCTTCTACTTTAATATAAATTTGGATATTCAAGAAAACTATGTTTCAGGTTTTTAATAGTGATTGTGATAATATCTTTCATGAGAATCATTAAGATAATGTTTTTGAAGTATTACAGATTAAGAGTAACTTCTGTGTGTGCTTCAGAATTATTTTAGGTGTTTATGTGTATTTCCATATAATTAAACATGAGCATTTCTTTGGTTTCTCACTAATTAAGTTTATAATAATTCTGAAACCATTTAATAATTACAAAATTCCTATTTGAAGGAAATTCACAAAATGAATGATACATATTCCTCAAATTTTATGTCTGATTTCAAACGTTTTAGTAACAAAATTGTAACAAGACATCACAATATATTTGGAAAGTAATATTTATACAAAAATTAAACTTTCTAGATTTCTGAAATTTAGAGCCTGTTAAACCAAACTTTAATGCATTATGAATGGAAAATAGTTACTTAAGAACAAATTGTATTAAACAATTATAGTACGAGTTATATATACTGACACAATATTTATGATTTCATACTTGGTTCTTTTGGGTCTGTTGGAATCCACTTTACTGTAGATATAAATGTAATTGTCTGTTGTAAATACTTTCAAAAACATTTTTGAAGTTATTTTGGGGTTTTGAATATGCTAAAAGCATGTGTTTGATTACTAGGAGGACAAAAATATGTAGGTCTCAAGTTACAAGCAGTTGATAAAAGTTATTTATTAATTTGCTATTTTTTTGTAATAGTCATAGTTTCATTATTACTTTTATACTTTTAATTATCATCTTTGAAGTAATTGAAATTGTTTTTAAATTATTTCCCATTTTTCATTCTATTTTGGATATAAATATATTTTAGAAGGATGTTCACGTTTACAAACTTTCCTGTCAGTCTTTTACCCTTTTATTAACATCTTCAATTTTGGAATTAAAACTTAGTTTTGAAAGGAATAAATTTCAGTAACAAAAAATCCCTTTTTAAAAGTAATTTTCTTGATGTATATCATGGTTTGAAGATAATGTTCTATTTGGATTTAAAAAAAAAACAAATTGTGAGTAGTGGTATATTTAGTCAAATTTTAAAACAGAAGTGTGTGTCCAAAAGAAAGATTGTACTGTTTTTAAAGTAATAAATTTCCTGCTTTGCTTTGACACCAAGTCCAACTTCCTATACTTTACATTTTTTTTTTATGCATTTTGGCTGAAGATGGGCAAGCTTTGTCTGATGTTCGCGAGTAGACAGCTAACATGTTTATCCTACTCGTGATTTTCACGGCTTAAGTTTGTAATTTTTTTTTTTTTTTTCACCGTGTCTTGAAGATAATTGTAATTCGAGACACAATTTCTTCTATCTTACCGCTGCTTTCTACTCGGAATTATTTGTTAAAAGGGATAGGTCTTAACAGGTAAGTTTACTCAGTTGTTCTATCGTGTTGTTTCAAGTTTTCTTGTTTTTGTCTGTTGACCAAGGATTCTCAACGCTGTTCTTATTATTTTTTTGACAAGAAATTAGCAAGTAAATAAAGCAAAGCTCATTGTTTACATGGGAGACATAGAAATACCGCTTAACCAAACTCTTAACATAAAGTTCGTGCCAAACCTTGAGAAAATGAAAATTGTGTACAGAATATTGATGCTTCAATCTCATTCCATGTATTTTTACGTCAACAGATCCATAAAAGGTACGTAAATGGACATAAAACCGGTAAGAACCGTTTTATGAGGAATTGCATGGATGTTCCTCTTGCACCTATTGTCGTTAAAATAATTCTTCATAAACATGAAGATAAACATAAAGATGACAGACAACTCGGCGTTTTGGGCTTTGAAGAAAGAAGGGTAATAAAAAGAAGAACCGTATTTTATTGCGATGCACCAACATTTACTTACTGCCCTGCTAACACGTGATTTGTTTTATAATGAAACTATTGAAAATGTATACCAATAAAATGTTAACACGTAACTTTATTTCACAATAAATCCTATTCAATCTGAAAACACGTGAACGTTTCGAAATACAAAAATTGTTTCAATCCATTGAGACACAGATTTTACATCCAGCTTTGCTTACGAAAATCTCGACAGGTAGGTTTCTAAGTTTTAGTGTAAGGTTTGGTTTGTTTTTCACCCAAAGCTATACGATGGCTATCTATGCTAGCTGTGTCTAATTTTGCAGTGACTAGAGGGAAGAGAGCTAGCTACTCAACATCACCCACCGCCAACTCTTGGGCTACTCTTTTACCAACGAATAGTGGGATTTACCGTCACATAATAACGCCCCCAGGGGCGAGCATGTTCGGCGTGACGAGGATTCGAACCCGCAACCCTTAGGTTGCGAGTCGAGCGCCCTAACCACTAGGCCCTAGTGCAAGGAAATGTATATTTTACTGGCTAAATAGATAATGTCTGCGAAATTAAATGCAGATCCACTTGGAAAATTATGTACACTAAGAATTTTTTTTACCATAATATTTAGGATAAAAAAAAATCGCTTTACAATAATCATGATACTTAATCTAGCTACACATTGGCTAGTAAAAAAAAGTTGAACTATCGTTTAAATGATGGAACACTCGCTGTAACGAAAACCGTAAACTTTCAATAAAATAACGTGAGTAAGAAGTCTTAGACTTGTCAATGAAAATGGTAAACCTAGTTCTTTGAATTAAAAAACGCGATAGAACAATTATATCGTCAGTAAGTATTTTAGACTGCAAATGATATTGAGGATGTATGTAATATTACAATAGCTGGATTTATATAAAATTGCGACAGAAAAGTCAAATATCAAGTGAATTTATGCAATCTAAATCAAACAACTGTAAATTATGTTGAGGATATATTTAATACGATAATAGCTAGACTTATAAAATCTGTGAAAGAAAGTCAAATCACGAGTGAATTTGTGCAATCTGAATGAATGAATCTGTGAAGGTTTGTTTGTAATTCAGCACAAAGCTACACATCTGTGATCTGGCCATCACGGGTATCGAAACCCAGATTCCAGCGTTGTAAGCCCGCAGGCATACCGCTGTGCCACTGGGCGGCAAATCTGTAAAGGATGTCGAAGATTTACTAAGTACCTTAAGAATGATATCTAAGTGTAGCATTAATTATATATAGATATTGATAGTGATATTGATTTTCATGACGTCTTATAGTTGTATAATTTCTGATCAAAATATGCTGTATAAGTCTAACATAATTTTAAAAACAAGTCACACACACAAAAAAACCAACAACATTCAATTATTAAAATGCATTGATTTGTCAGTTAGGTATCGATACTATTACGGATATTTTCGGCCATAATTCCAAGAATATCACATTTTAAGTTCGCTAATGTTTATGAGTATAATAACAAAAGTAAAACACAGTATTTACAAAAGTATTATGAAACAGAAAGTGCACTGAAATTTGGGCAGGTTTCTAGAGTTTGATTCACTTGAAATAACAAGAAGTTGCTGGAAGTTGTCATATTGTTGTCCACTGAGATATTTTGAAATAATCTCAATTCTTTAGCAAGTGTCAATACGTTGAAATAGAATCTTGTATTCGAACACAGTTAATTCAAACAAATATAACACTTAGGTCTAACTTGCATGGAATAAGCTGGATTCACATGTAGTGTGTAAGTTGTATGTCGTGTAGCATATTTTACTTTTTTTTTTTCGACTTACCATGAAATACATGTGACAAAATTTGTTAATGTTACTTAAATAAAGCTTTATGCATGTATATGAGATTGTTTCAAGTTTTCAAATAGGGCCGAGCATGGCTTAATGGTTAGCGTGTACCACGCTGTGAATACGAGGGTTTATAGTTTATGTCCCGTTCTCGCCAAATTCGCACTCTGCACATTACGGACATGGGTACATTATAAGAATGATTGTCAAAGCCCACAATTTGTTTAGAGTAGCCAAAGATTAGGTTGTAGATGCTGTTGACTAGCTGCATTCCCTCTAGTCTGTTAATTCAAAATTATGGACGGCTAGCACAAGTAACCCTTATAAAGCTTTGTGCAAATATCCAAACCAACCAACCAACTTTTCAAATAATATACATATATACCTATTTATTGGTAAAATCCAGTTTTCTACTTTTAGGATTCTATGTATATTATATTGCTTTTGATACTGTTTTATCATTGAAAATGCCACCCAAATAAGGAAAGTTTTCAGCCAGTTGAAACAAATTATTTCTCAGCTTTTTATCCTCTACCTGGCACAGAAAAAGGTTTATAGTTTTAAGAGGGTAGAATGTAGTTCAAATTATGTTTAGCAAGTTGTCAGTTTGCTTCAGATCCACATGCAGGGTGAGCCTGTTGACTAGTTTTTCCTCTAGTCTGTCAGTTCAAAATCAGGGACGGTCATATGCAGATAACTAATAAATAACTTTGTCCTAATATTTTAAAGCAAACAATTTAAATACTAATCAAATTAAAATACGTTTATTAGTAAATAAAACAAAACAACATATTCTCCACTGTATTACAAATCAACCAAATTAAAAAAAAATGCTCCGAAAACAAAGAGATGATATACTCAATGGCAGTGGTATTCGTTTTACAGAACTGGATCTCTTCTTCATACGAGCATTCAGCTCAAGAGCATGTGTTGATACTTTTTTCCCCTTTCATATTCATAACGATTTGCTTTTGATGTTGACATTGTTAATCTGTTTCATTTATCTATTTCTACTTCTTTCAAAATTCTAAACAATCGTTTGAACACACTGTTTGAGAATGGATGAAAGAGAACATTTTTATTAGCTTCAGTAAACTGAGATATTGCAAACTATCAGCATAGCAAAGCGTAAAGCAAGAATATATCACTAGTATTCAACACAAGTAACCATATTAATATTCATGTTATTTAGGAAGACCAACTACACTTTGAGTTCCCAACTCTTCACCAATCTCATAAATATCACCAGTATTCAATAGAAGTAACATGTTCGTGTTGTCCGAAAACTCAACTAGACTTTGAGCGCTCAACTCTTCATCAATCTCACTAATATCGCCAGTATTCAATAGAAGTAAACACATGTTCATGTTATTAAGAAGCTCGGCTAGACTTTAAGCACTCAAATCTTCATCTTTCTCATCAATTGACCACTCTGTAAGAGAAAGATTTTCACAATGTTGTTTAAGCTTCTTGGTTCTACATCTTGAGTATTCATAGGGTCCACATCTAAGCGGAATCTCTATTCTGTCTCACATATAACTTTTTTTTTATATAATTCCCTGCCTGATGAATAGGTCTTTATGATTTCTTCGTGGTTCATATTTGTATCATTTACTTTCAGGTCTGTCAGTGCGAAATCTGCTAAGATGCCTAGATATACTTTGTTCAGAGGCAGATACTCATTCTCTTTCATTTCATCAGTAGCCACAATGCCAGTAACTGATTTAACATATTTTACATTCATAAAGTTGGAAGCAAATGTTTTGACAAACTTTTCTATTTCTAGACCTAGTCTGAGGAAAAACGGAGCATCGCTCTGAAAGAGAAGTTAAATGACTCGAGAATGCCAAATCATTATCTCATAAACTAAAGCAATACTTGCGATGAATGGAAGTGAACAACTATTGGTATGTGTATGATCGTCAAAGATAAGTGAAGTGGAATATAACTGCAATACAGCTAATTGTCCCAGCAATCTATTCACACATTGCTTTACCAGCAGCCACCTGGCGTCAGAATCTCATACATTTTGTATTCTAAAAATGATTGAACTTATTTTAAAAGCTTTCGCCGTTTAGCACTAAAATAAAAAAAAATTATATACGCTTCATAATATCTCTAAGGCCGTTCGGAAGCGTTTTATAGCCATTTGAAGCAGCTACATGTTTCAAATGGCAAGTACGTTTGAATATGAAAATTCATGGACATTTTGTTTTTTTTTACCACAGATGAAATTGCATCATTAAGCCCATCATAGCTTTAGTTATATCACCACAAAGTCCAACCCAGTTTCTCAGAGGTACATTCAGATTTTCAAGTGATGGTACTGTCTTACTAAACAAAGACTTTGTAGACCTATCTGAACAACTAGTTAGTTCTTCAATTTTAAAATAATCACAGCAACACACTGTTTAGTTGTGATTCTGTCAGTAGTTTCTTCTGTGATTTCTGAAAACCTTGTGGCTCTTGGTTTTACAGCTCACGTAGCATTAAAGTCTGGTGCAAAACCTTATCCAGCGAGAATCTGAGAGAGAATATGTTAATCACACTACATCTATCATATCCAGTGTCGACGAGGCCTTTCGTCCAATACTAGGGATAGGACAGTCAGAGTAGTGGCCCAGGCGCTTTATTTATGTATATATATATATATACAACCAATTTTCATGAACCAGTTTAAGTAAGTGAATTGTAATTATTATCAATCTTATTTAAATTATTTACCAATCAGATTTTTCCGGTAAGAATTAATAGCAAAAAATTATTTATTGTATTTTATACACCTCTTCTTTAAATAATATTTAACTTTTATTAACTTTTATTATCATTCACAAGGAC
>NW_013671168.1:52379-57449 GCF_000517525.1 Limulus polyphemus
TGCAAAATAATGCTTATTGTTGCCTACTTATAACTTTATTTATACTTTAAAAGTTTTCTCCTACTTTTTTTTTAATTGCAAAGTCTTTGATCAAGTCCTCAAAACTAATCTGGCGTAACAAATCTACTTATATACTTAGCAGAAACAAGGCATCCAGCCTGTCTTGTCGCATAGTTGTTCTGTTGGGATTTTTAATATGCTTCAACTGAGAAAATGAACGCTCAGCTGTGCAATTTGTGACCATTAATGTTTAAAATATACGCAAGTCAATCTCTACATTTGGAAAAGCACACTCAATATTGTCTTCTACAATTATTTTATGAAGTTCAGCATGACTGAATCTGGTTTTTACCATTTTTGTTGCACTGAACTTATGGCACACATATGAGAGAAATTGCTAAAGCTCAGCAAAAAATGGGTAAGCATCAGTTAGCTTTTGACAACACTGAGAGTACTTTTCAGTTTCAGTAGATGATGAAGTCACATTATTTGGCACATCACTTAGACAAAAAAATATGTCCGCTATTTCTTTGTACACCTCTCCTCTCCTCATCTGAGTTCCTAGTTTGTCAACAATTGTGTAAAAAGTGGTGATACGAAATTGATATCTGGCATTCATACTTACTTCTTGTGCATCTCCGTCATTGAGTACCTTCTTTCTGATACGTTTTCGAGTTTGAGCTGCATTGTAATCAACATCGGGTAGTATTTCCTTTGCAATTGCTTCAAATTTTTCAAAGTCATCTCTTGAAGTGCGCAGTTGATCAGCTAATGACACATACAGATCTGCGCATGTTTTTAAGTTCACATCCTCATTTTGCAGAATTTCCTTGCTCTATGAAACTTTTGCAAAATCTCACCCCCCAAAGGTTCAACATAAAAACAAATTATAGCTCTTGCATCGTATTTGCAATATTGTCTGCTTCTCTTCTAGTGTCTCCCTTTTGTGACTGGTCTTCCGCCAGACATTCTAAAGCTTCAGAATTGCTACGGTTGCCATAGCATGTGCCTCCCATCTAGTATCAGAGAGGGATTTTAACACACTTTTATTTCCAAGACAAACTTTAAGAATTTTCCACCGGCTGGTTGAGGCTGAAAAAAATTTGTATAGCAATTGCACTGTAGAGAAGAAATTAGCTGTCACTTGACAGCAGTCAACAGCACTTCGGCCTATCAGATTTAGTGAATGGGCTGCACAGGGCACATATATGGCAAACTTATTTTTTTCTACAATTTTTTGCTGCATCCCCTTATAACGCCCAGACATGTTAGCAGCGTTGTCGTAGGACTGATCCATACATTTTGGAAAATTCAGTTTGCAAACTTCACGTAAGTACTGCAACACCTGGTTTGCCATTTCCTCACCGGTATGGCTTTTTAATTCCAAAAAAGGTTAAAAAGCGTTCAATAGGCTGCCCATCTTTCAAGTATCGAAGCACTTAACTGATCTATATGTGATATATCTGGTATCGAGTCAACTGACAAGCTAAAATAACCAGAAGAATTTACTTCGTCAACAATGAGCGCTTGGACCTTCTGAGCCATTAGTTCAACGAGTTCTTCACAGATGGTTTTGGACAGGTAAGAAGGATTTCCTTTTACAGAATTCCCATATTTCGAAATGTGCCCTGCTAAAAATGGATCAAACTGACTTATGAGCTCAAGCAGCCCTAAAAAATTCCCATTCTGCAATGACCCAAATCTTTCATCTGTTCCTCTAAAAGCCATGCCATGTTCAGCTAACATACAAATAACAGCTATTACACGCCTCAAGACATGTTCCCAGTAATTGTACTCTTCTTTAATTTGTTTTTCCAACTGTTGTCCCAAGCCCAAACCTTGTCTCCGAGTTAAGTATGTTAGCATAGAGTCTCGGTGAGTAGTGCTTCTTTCATGATGATCAATTATAATAGTATTTCGCCAGTCACTGAACCCTTCTCTTTTAACAAAATGCGAGGAATATTTAGGAGCAAAACGTTTGCAAACAAAACAGTAAACTGACCCTGTTGATGGTGAATACAATAACCACTCTCTCTTGTATTGATCACCATTGGTTTTTACCCCAAAGAAGAGTTTTTGTGAACAGTATCTTGCTGGTTTGCCACTACTGAAAGTCCGGTAAGATTTGTCAAATGGCCCATTGTGGTGTTGATAGTAACTGGGTCCACAAGCAATCCCACATCATCAGGAGAGAAATCGAGCCACAACCCTACTTCTTTTGCTTTATTTACTTCATATTTTGCAGACTGAATCATTTCACCATGATCCAGTAGACTTTCATTTTCAGCAAGTATTTCAACTTTAGACTGTCTTGTAAAGCAACTTGCATCAACATTTGCAGTAGAAATATCAAGAGAATTCACAGGCAAAATGAGATCAGTAGTGAGACATGTGCTAGTTGAACCAGCCTGTGACACCTCATTGACCTCAACGTCATGGTATTCTGACCGTGAAGTGAACAAAGTGGTAGTACTAACCGTAGTAGTGTCCACTTCTGATGACGGAGATTGGTTTTGATCCGGAAGATCATGTTATGTAACTTGTGTGAAAAATTAGTCAGCTTTCCAGTCTTGGCCACTAAATCCAAAGCCTTTTATTGGTTCCTTTTTGCCAGTTTTCTCTTTTGTGCACCACTTAATTGAACACGTTTCATCTTGGGGTCTGAAAAATACAGAAGTAATAATTAAAAAAAGAAAAAAAACACACACACAAAAGAATAAGGATCATATATGTTTATAATGATTAGAAAAACACTGAAATTTATGCAAAAAAAAAAACGTTAGTAAGGCCGTCAAACATACTGAAGTTTGAACTCTTGGTATATGGATAATTTGGAACTCAATGAATTGACTTTGGAAATTCACTAAATCTTAGCCACCTGTACCTGCTTTAAAAACAATATAGCATAGACTAAGTTACCTATACTTTCATTTACGAACATGTATTACAACACCTGATAATTTATAAAATAACTTAAATTAGACCAATTTGGTTTAATTTGATTTATTGTAACAGCTAGGCCTAGGCTAACTCACATTTGTACCACGTTCTATTTCACTAATTTTCACCCCCTATTATTTAGTAACGCAATATGTTTATATAGTTAAAATATCTATCCGTTCATTTTGTTAATATAAAGTTATTCATTTAATGAGAAATTCAGGAACTTACTTGTTGCTTCAGGCCATACCACACGTTAAAATAGACCAATTTCCTGGTTCAAAATGCTAACCAAAACACAGAATTTTCAAGGTGTTTTATGACGATCAGTGTTACTCATGACTGCTTTGCCTAAGCAATGTAAACTGTAGATTACAGCATTCAATAGCTTACAACACTCAACAGCTATATCAAGACACAGACCATCACATACCTCTACTGGCAGTGGCTGCCGCACAACTGTCACTAGCTCACGGCAGAGCGAGCCATTGAGGTTGCTCCGTGTGGCAGTTGCCAGATTCCAATTTTGTTGTATTCCTAAGTTTAAAATATATCATTAACCTCTTCAATACTATAATAACAATAATAGTAATATTTTATCATTATTATCAATATTATTGTTGTATATGTATATATACATGTATGTTGTTGTTTTTTTCATTTATTTTGGGGGCCCCCTTTTTGTGAGGCCCTAGTTCAGCTGCATCATGGTAAATCCAGCACTGGAAAAAACTCAGTGGTGCCCCTTCCCTTGGTGCCCTAAGCACGTGCTTATTTTGCTCAATGGTTAATCCAGGCCTGCTCAAAAAACAGACCTATATTTTTCAGATGCTTAGGCCTATATGCATGTTTTTCGAGATGAAGAACAGTATCATAGAAGGCTGATGTTTAGGCCTATATACATGCTTCTAGAAATGAACAAAAGTATCATAGAAAGCTCAAAAGACAGTTTGTTTGTTTGTTTGAAGTTAAGCACAAAGCTACACAATGGGCTATCTGTGCTCTGCCCACCACGGGTATCGAAACCCGGTTTCTAGCATTGTAAGTCCGCAGACATACCGCTGTGCCACTAGGGTGCTCAAAAGACAGACTTACGTTTTTCTGATGTTTAGGCCTATATGCATGTTTCTGTTACTTGCAAACCTTTAGTTACTCAAAAAGCAAGTGTAAATTATGTATACTTGGAAGAAATCTTCTTACACTTTTAATCAAAGCTGGCTGAACTTTTTGTACTGTACTTCAACCACTGAATAACTGTGAGAACTATACTAATTTGACTAACAATGCACCTACATAGATATATAATATTATTTAATTAATAAAAGTACAACATTTTTTATAAAACATTATATCAAAAAAAATGATAGGGTGAAATTTACACAGCATACCCAAACCTTAGAAGAAATATAATTATATGAACAGCGAGAGAAAAAAAAAGAAAAAAGAAAAAAATTGTAGCAATAAAACAAACATTATGTTATGTGACTTGGTTCTTTGAGGTACAGGCGGAAGTAAAACTCAAATTGCCTTTGTGGTACACCGTTTATCCAGTTTAACTTCAACTTTGCCAGCCTCATATGTTTAAAAAAAAATAAGAAGAAGAAAAAGTAGATGTGGGTGATTTAGTACAAAGCTACACAAAGGGCAATCTGTGCTCTGCTCACCACGGGTATCAAAACCCGGTTTCTAGTGTTGTAAGTCCGCAGACATGGCCGCTGTGCCACTGGGGGCTTCTCTTAATGTACAGAATTAAATGAACACAAAATATACCGTATACTACGCATCATAATAAAAATGTAAGAATGAACGATCTTCTTAAGATTGTGTAGTTCTTATTATATTTTACCCTTTGCAGTTTCTGGACATCTAGGGTTATATGCTATATTTTCACGTTGTTGGTGAATTTTGATTACATCATTATTTTTGGTAACTTCAAGTTGAATATACGCATCTTATTCATTGATCTGCCAATAAAGACGCAAAAAATAAATTCATTCATATAGTGTGCAGTAACTAGTTTTATATTATTCTAGTTAGTTTTCTGTCTGTACAACCCGTATTGACTGCCTTTTTTATAGTTTGTCTCACTTGTATTTAGTGGTGGGATTCAGCCGTTTCGCACCGGTTCGT
>NW_013671168.1:58412-64156 GCF_000517525.1 Limulus polyphemus
ACGAACCGGTGCGAAACGGCTGAATCCCACCACTGCTTGTATTGCTTACTTTTTCGGCTTGTTTCACTCACGTTAGTTTTCTGTTTGTTTCACCCGCTTTAATCGTCTTAGTTTGCTGTTTGTTTCAACCGTAAAATATGCATGGTGTATAATAGAAAACAACGATAAATATCTATATATTTCCTATTGGAATATCAACTTTGAACTCAATACTAATGAGTTCAAGTTTTATAGAGAATTGCTGTATTAGTATATTTAAGTTACTGCAAAAAGTATGTTTGAAATGCTTATGAAACATACAAATGACTTGGATGTCAAATGCGAACAAAGAAAACATCCCAAATAACAAACGCGTACGAAGTCCCCTCAGGAAAGAATTTCGTGTTTCCAACTTACTTTAAAAACGAAGACACAGAAGTAGCTGAATTACATCATTCGTTGCTAATAGTATAGCGAATCACACAATGAGTGAAAACTTTACTGTTATATTGATCCAAATTAACCATCTCTGTAGTCACAGAATTCACTGAATTTTGCGTCAGTAAGAAAAATAGAAAATAAATCCACTAGTTACATAAAGTAATTACTTGTATTTGCATAAGATACCCACGCTTGCTGCGGGTTTCAAACGCCCCTCATGATTCCCAGAGGCCTCAATTTATCGATTAAGATCCTCCATTATATTGCGTTGATCAATCTTATATAGTCGTCAGCGCAAAGACTGAATGCTTGAATCTTTATTTTGTCGTTTTACTTTGAAATATACACTTTCAGCCATATTTATAAATGAAATTCGATATAAAAGCTTTAGTAAACGCTACAACCCAGCATTGCAGCCATGTTTATATAAGAAGTTCAACATCAAAGCTTTAATAGACGCTACAGCCCTGCGTTGCAACTATGTTTAGTAAAAAGTTTATATTCCTGAATTAAAACCAATTATGTAAAGCTTCATTCTCAAAATCTGGTAACAACCATACCAAAGCATCGCAGTAAAGCTCCGAAAAGCTGAGTAAAGGCAACATGAACTATCTCAGTCACATGGTCTGTTCTCTCAACAGTCATAATTGTTTCACGTTATTGGTTTAAATTAATCCATTTTTAGATTTCGTAAATAAATGAATTTTTAACTATAAATATATATGTGCAAATGATACGCTCAAAGGTAAATTTTGAAACTTACGTAAAATAGTTGTTGAACATTGTTTTGCTTAAACCCTTAATATTCCAGACAACTTCTGTCCATCCTCCACATGTTAAGAGAATGTAAACGATATAGTTAAGTTGGTTTTTATCCTTATTTGGGTTAATTTGAGTAATTTCAACAATAAGTCCTGTAAGAAGAATTATGCAATTCATGATGATATTATATTTACGTGGTGGTTCAGATTCCCTCAGCTTCGCATATGGCTGACACATTTCTTAATCCAATAACCAAACTGATTATGAGTTGTTTCTCCCTGGTATTATTATACATTTTTATGGCCTCTTCATAACCAGAGACTTTGGGTCTTTGGGAAATTGCGGACAAATTATGAAATGTCATAGACACGACAATACAATCCACATAAGGTCTAGAAATCATTTTTATAGCTTAAACTCTTCCAGAGTATATCTTTTACTAGGCTATTAACTCGGTGTATCTATTCTTCTTAGAGAATAATAATCTATGATAGGTGTATATGATAAAAGGAAGCTATATCGTTATTTCTAATTTGAAATATACTTCTATGGGTGACTACTTTAACCAATACGTAGTTCTACTGTGGACCTCTTTTCAAGTGATGGAAGCTGGGCGTGGCTTAGTGTTTAACGTGTATTGTCTAGTAGAATAACAGCTAAACCAGTATCAGACTGCTTAGATGAAACGTAATCACAATGTGTATTTCTATTACAATAAGTGTTGAACTAGAATCAGGCCGTCAGTGAATTACACTAAGCTTCTGCTTGGTTTCGACTATAGTAAGGTCGAACTCAGTCGATTGTCTATGCATTCAGATACTTGATGTTGTAGCTTTTTAGGGTAAAGATAACAGCCGTTATGGAAGATTAGCATAGGCAGTAAATGTGTGTTTCCGAGTAAAAGGGAGTCAACTCGTCAGGGTAGGGTGTCTTGGCGGTAACTGATAACCACGATCGCCTATTTGGAAAATGTATTATGAAGAATTTGGTTGTGGGTGAAACGAGGTAATCAGCTCCCATCAAATAATCCTTAAGGGTTTGACCGCCTTTTGCTCTGGCCTTCCCGTGGCTCAACGGTAAGTTCCGGGATTTGTAACCCTAAAACCTGATTTGAATGTCTATGGTTGGCACAGTGCAGAATAGTGTTATTCTAGTAGTCAGCACAGATTGTGATTACATTTTATCTGAGTAGTTTGATATTGGTTCAGCTGGTATTCTATTATAAAGCACAGATTGTGGTTACATTTCACCTGAATAGTCTGATACTGGTTCAGCTGTTATTCTAATAGACGGTAGAGATTGTAATTACGTTTCACCTGAGTAGTTTGATACTGGTTCAACTGTTATTCTATTGGACGGTAGAGACTGTGATTACGTTTCACCTGAGTAGTTTGATACTGGTTCAACTGTTATTCTATTGGACGGTAGAGACTGTGATTACGTTTCACCTGAGTAGTTTGATACTGGTTCAACTGTTATTCTATTGGACGGTAGAGACTGTGATTACGTTTTTCACCTAAGCAGTCTGATACTGGTTCAGCTGTTATTGTATTAAACAGTACAGATGGTGATTATGTTTCACCTGAGTAGTATGATATTCATTCATATTAAACAGTAGAGCTTGTGATTATGTTTGGAGTAGTCTGATTGGTTCAGCTGTTATTCTGTAAGACAGTACATTTTGTGATTACGTTTCTCCTGAGTAGTCTGATTGGTTCAGTTGTTATTCTGTAAGACAGTACATTTTGTGGTTACGTTTCTCCTGAGTAATCTGCTTGGTTCAGCTGTTATCCTGTCAGATAATACATATTGTGATTACGTTTCTTCTGAGTATTGTCGATTACTGATTTCCTGTATTACATACTTTAATTGCCTAGTGCTTCAAACATTCTATTCCGTTCAAAGATATAATATTTTCATCACCCAACTTCTGTGAAGTTACTGTTTATTGTTTATACTATTTGCTGTTTAAATTAAAGATACATGCGTAGCCACGCGACCTTATTGATTATTATACATTCCTGTTAACGAAAACGTGATAGTTTTAAGCTAGAACCTAGTAGATTAACAGGATATTACTTAGAACTAATAAAAATCACAAATAAATCTCACGTTTTTTGTTTTTTTAATCATTGGTGAGTATACCCACACTAATTATGAATTGTTATTAGTTAGATAATCATGCTTTCCACTGCTTACAGTATTTGATAACCGAGTAACAATGGTCGTGAGCAGTGTACGAGTATGATGAGGGTAACTTACACTAATTCTGAGTAAATAATAATTTGCACTCCTGAAGAGTTCATCAGTAACTCAATAACTTATCATGTACTCAAATGTTTAGAAAAACTGTTAATGACCAAGTTGTATCCTATATAGAAATAATATTAACAGTACTGCATGAAAACAAGCTAGTGTTATCCATCAAAATCGGAATGATACAATCGCATAAGTGGTAAAGTAAGTAAACAATGTGACAGAAAATCATGCTTAAACATTGTTACCCTGTTAAAATGAAAAAATACAGCATATCTGGTAGAAGGCTTAGTTAAAATACGATAGTTTTAAAGAATACCTACAATTTTAAGTTCATTAATGTGATGATGCATCCATAAGTAATAAATAAAATAAGAATACAAATACTCGTGAGTGACTCTTAAGAAAATATATTTCATGTGTGTGTGTGTGAGTTACTAGTAACTCATGAAAAGAAGGACCGTTTGTTTGTAAGTGATTAAGTACAAAATGACACAATGGGCTATCTGTATTATGCCCACAACAGGTACCAAAACCCGGTTTTTAGCACCATAACTCCGCAGGCTTACAGGTGTGCCACTGGGGGGATGGAGGAAGGGAAAAGGACTGTTAGATTAATAGTATGTACAGACTCATTGTAATAATAAAAATACTTAAAGAAACATTTGAATGTGTCAGTAGGGTCTGAATGTCCTTAACGCTGTCGAGATTTTCGTAAATTTTAGGCGTGGGGTCACTGGTATAAACGAAAGCCTTGTAAACCCGCTTATAAGGTTAGTTTGTTTTTCCTCTGTTCACCTAAAGTACCACCGCTTTTCAACAAGCGTCAAGAGTTAGGGAAGTATTGAATATTGTAACACATTAATCTTGATCTTGAGAATGTTGACCTGGATACATTTCTAAAAAAGCTGTAGAATAAACTTGTTTCATTTTCAAACTCTCTATTCAACCTACAGTTAGTCACCTTCAGTTAATTTGTCTGAATTAATATTCAACACTTGGTAAACCTGTGTTTTGTGTTTTATTTTATTATTTTCATAGATGTCTTGATTCTTAAGCAATAAAAAATGATAATAAAGGATCTTTAAAAGAAGGTTTTCATTTTTATCTTTTTATTTATTTTTCACATTTTGCTCTCTAGAATAAAATTCCTTCGCTTTTTTAAACGAACTGCTTCCACCTTTTTATATATTATAGAATAAACTCTTTTATATTTCTACTTAGTTTTATGGTGTTATTAGTGTTCCTTTTTTTATACATGTGTACATAACTCTTTTGATCTTCGTCATACTTTTCCACACATTGTTAGCTTGGGCTAAACACGCGCCTGTGTCATTTCCTTATTATAATGACATACTCGTCTTCAATTGGTATTGGAAAGCTTTTATGGCAACCTCGACAAAAATTTCCTCCTCACGTGATATGCACCTTATTTTCACATTTATTACCCTTAGTCTAACACTGTGCGACCTTTACTCTTTTTAATCCTGAAGAAGAATAGCCAACTATTTGAAAGCACTATAGTTTTTGGGTGTTTAGACATCAAACTACTTTGATGTAGAGAACATATATATCTAAGTTTACAGACATAATTAATAAGTAAAATATATTGCGTTAGCCAAAACATCATGAGTTTAAGTTCTCTATGTGGTCACCTGCTTTTCGTGTAATGTACATCAGTGACATCTGGTGCCTCCCCAGTGGCACAGTGCTATGTCAACGGACTTAAAACACTAGAAACCGGGTTTCAATACCCACTGTGGGCAGAGCACAGATAGTCTATTGTGCAGCTTTGAGCTTAACAACAAACAGAGAGACTTCTGGTGTCGAGAGTTTTATATATATATGAGCATTTGTGTATGAGACTAAACAACAAGTGTTCATCTTTGCTGAAGTTATAAATATATTTACGTATCCAAGGTAAGTATTTTTATTAGCACCTAATTTTGAGCTATATTCGCATTTGTAAAGAAATTAGCGATACAGTTCATCCTTGATTTGCTTCTTCAACAATCATAACAACGTATGTTGTCTATGGTGTTTAAAACATGGCCATAAGCAGCTCTAACAACCCTTATTCAGGCATTTGCATTTTGAAATATTCAATATTCGCTGTAGTTTGTAAGTGGCAAACTTAAGCCTCCCCCCCAGTGGCACATCGGTATATCTGTGAAGCTACACCGATAGAAACAGGGTTTCGATACCCGTAGTGGGCAGAGTAGAAATAGCCTTTGTGTAGCTTTGTGCTTAACTACAAACAAACAAGCAAGAGTCTAAGAATAAAGGCAATGCTAATAACCCATTCC
>NW_013671169.1:0-526 GCF_000517525.1 Limulus polyphemus
AAAAAAAAAATATAACTTTCGATAACCCAGGGTAAAAACAATGGAAAACGTGGAGTTTATCTTATAAGAAAGGTAATGGCTTTTTAGATGTTTCGATTTTATTTGAATAATCCAATTTTTAAACTCTTCTTTGTTTAGAATATAACCAAAGATAAAAAAAAGAAACAGTAAAATCGAAGTAAGCCGATATTTTGATAACAGATTATGAAATAACTATTATGAATTTTGATGAAAGGATATCCATTTTCAAAGTCTTATATCATTGGCATGTTTGTGTTGAAATATAAGGAAAAAGTATTTTTTTCAAAATTTTGGAAAAAACATGGGCTATAGCCTTGGCTTTTCGGTGAAAATATGAATTTTTTGGAAAATTGGAAAAAAGTGCTTTTTGGACGCAAAATTAATAGCAAAATATCTGATACTGCTTATTACGTCGGAAAACAAAAAACTGAGATAATATAGCATTAACGAAAAATATTATGTCCCGTGAAAAGGTAAAAAAATATATAACTTTCGATAACCCAGG
>NW_013671169.1:1513-8120 GCF_000517525.1 Limulus polyphemus
CTTTTTAGATGATTCGATTTTGTTTGAATAATCAAATTATTAAAACACTTCTTTGTTTAGAATATAACCGAAGACATAAAAAAACAAAAAAAGAAAGAGTACAATCGATGAAAGCCGAAATTTTGATAAGAGTTTATCTTATAAGAAAGGTAATGGCCTTTTAGATGTTGCGATTTTGTTTGAATAATCCAATTTTGAAACTCTTCTTTGTTTTGAATATAACCAAAGACAAAAAAAAGAAACAGTAAAATCGAGGTAAGCCGAATTTTTGATAGCAGATTATGAAATAACTATTGGGAATTTTGATGAAAGAATATCCATTTTCAAAGTCTTATATCATTGGCATGTTTGTGTTGAAATATAAGGAAAAAGTATTTTTTTCAAAATTTTGGAAAAAACATGGGCTATAGCCTTGGGTTTTCGGTCAAAATATGAATTTTTTTGGAAAATTGGAAAAAAGTGCTTTTTGGGCGCAAAATTAATAGCAATATATCTGATACTGCTTATTGCGTTGGTAAACTCAAAGTAGAGATATTATAGCATTAACTAAAAATATTATGTCATGTGAAAAAATAAAAAAAATATATATCTTTGGATAACCCAAAGTAAAAACAATGCATAACGTGGAGTTTATTTGATAAGAAACTTCGTGGCCTTTTAGATGTTGTGATTTTGTTTGAATAACACTATTTTTAAAACTCAACTTTGTTTAGAATATAATCGAAAAGAAAAAAAAAAGAAACATTAAAATCGAAAAAAGCCGAAATTTTGATAACAGATAATGAAATAACTATTGGGAATTTTGATGAAAGAATATCCACTTTGAGAGCCTTACATTGTTGGTATCTTTGTGTTGAAATATAAGACAAAAACTATTTTTTTTCAAAATTTAGAAAAAAAAACATGTTCGGTGAATATATGAATTTTTTGGAAAATTGAATAAAAAAGGTATTTTTGTCGCAAAATTAATAGCAATATATATGATACTGCTTAATGCGTCGGAAAACTCAAAATAAAGATATTATAGCATTATCGAAAAATATTATGTCACGTGAAAAGGTAAAAAAAATATATAACTTTCGAAAAGCCAGAGTAACAACAATGCAAACTTGGAGTTTATTTTATAAGAAACGTCGTGGACTTTTAGATGTTGCGATTTCGTTTGAATAATACTATTTTTTAAACTCTTCTTTGTTTAGAATATAACCGAAGACAAAAAAAAAGAAACAGTAAAATCGAAGACAGCCGAAATTTTGATAACAGATAATGAAAGAATTCTGATGAAAGAGTATCCACTTTGAAAGTCTTACATCATTGGCATCTTTGTGTTGAAATATAAGTTAAAACTATATCTTTTCAAATTTTGGGAAAAAACATGAGCATTTCAGTGAAAACATGATTTTTTTTTAGAAAATATAAAAAGTGCTTTTTTGACTTAAAATTTAGAGATTTAAAGCATGAGTGAAAAATATTATGTACTGTGAAAATCTAAAAAGCAATTATATTTCGCTAAACCAGTGTGAAAAGAATCCAAAAGTTGGATTTCTTTTTTGATAAGAAGATGTTATGGCCTTTTAGTTGTTGGGATTTTGTGTCAATTATCTTATTTTTAAAGCTATCCTTTGTTTACCATATAGCCGGAAAAAAAGAAAAAACGGTAAAATCGAAGCTAGCCGAAATTTTGATAACAGATTATGATAGAACCATTGGTAATTGTTGATGAATGGATATCCATTTTGAAAGTCTTGCATCAAGGGCATCTTTGTATTGAAGTATGAGGAAAAACAATTTTGTTTTGAAAATTTGAGAAAAAACACGGGCAACAATTTTATTTTCATTGCAAATGTAGCTTCCCAGTGGCATGGCGGTATGTCTGTGGACTTACAACGCTAGAAACGGGGTTTCGATACCCGTGATGGGCTGTGTACAGATAGCCCATTGTGTAGCTTTGTGTTTAATTGTGAACAAATAAACAAACAAACAAAGCAAGAGTAAAGTGAAATAATTTATGTACAAAATTTTCATAAAAATATTAAGGCTTAAAATTGATAATATGGTCAATAAGATTATATTTTTAAAAAGTCCTTATTCAATACACTGTTTCTTTTGAAGAAAAAGATAACCTATGATACAAACATTTTTTCCAAAATGCATAGGACTTAGGTGCTTTTAAGAAAAGAAACGATTTCTTAAATGCGGACTTTATTTGGTATTTTGATACAAAAATAATAAACAGTGGCGACTTTCGAAGAAAAAACAAATTCAAAAGCCCATTACGAATACAAGATTTCCACAGAAGAACATCAAAATTCATGATTCACAATTTTTTTGAAAAAATGGAATGAAGTAGCCTTGGGTAATTTTACATATTGAGATAACTGCTTATTTTAGTGCCGAAGCAATGTATGAGTTCACATGGGCCATTCAATCGTCAATAATAAAATAATTTCCAGACTTAGAGTTTAATTTAAAATATTGATATTTTCTGAAACTATGATTAATTTCCTTTTTCCTTAAAAAAGAATGAATAAGCAAAATAAAATAATAGTGTGAGAATTAAACACAAAACTTTAATATTTCACCAATTTTCTAAACAAAATATTGAAAATTCCCAACACTGTTATCTTCATTGCAAGAGTAAAGCGAAATTAAAGACGGGGGAATTTTTCATAAAAACCTTAAGGCTTAAAAAATGAGAATTTAGTCAATAAAGTTATATTTTTTGCAAACCCTCTTTCCAATACACTATTTCCTTTGAAGAAAACGATAACCTATGATACAATAATTTCTACCAAAATACAAAAGCCTTATGTGTTTTCACGAATGCAAAATTTCCACTGAAGAATATCAAAATCTACGATTCACAAATTCACAAAATGAATCGCAGTAAATTTTGAAGAAAACATTAAAGTTTTGAAAAGCCCACTTCGAATACAAGGATTCTATAGGAGAACATCGAAATCTATGATACAAAATATTTTTCAAAAAAATCAAAGACTTTTGGTATTTTTACGAAGAAAAGTTATATTTTTTAAATATTGAGATAACTCTGTATTTTGATGCTGCAACAACGTCTGAGCTCAGATGGGGTATTAATTCGCAAAAATAGAATCTACAGTCTGAGAATTTAATGAAAAATATATGTATTTTTCCCAAACCCTTAATCGAATTCAACCTTCCTTGATAAAAAGATTAAAAAAATTATACTTTTAGAAAAAATACACAAATCTTTAATATTTTACAAAGTTGGTAGACAAAATATTGAAAATTCCTGACAGAATAGGTCTTCTCTGCAAGACTAAAGGGAAAACGAAGAATAGTCAGAATTTTCATTATACAGTAAGTAGTAAAAAATGAGAATTTTGTGAACAGAATTTTATTTTTGAAATGCCCTACCTAATACATAATTTCCTTTAAGAAAACGATATCATACAATACAAAGACTTTTCCAAAATATAAAGGTCTTATGAATTTTCACGAAAATAAACAATTTCTTAAATGAAAAGTTTAGTGAGTATTTTAATATATAAAAAAATTAAAGTTTCCAAAATACAAATAATAGTTTGAGAAATAAACACAAAAGTTTAATGTTTCACGAATTTGGTAAACAAAATATTGAAAACTAGCTGGAGTGTCCATCCTCTGGACGGTAGTTTTGTAAATTCATGATAAATACAGGATATGGAAAGCTGCTTCTCTTATACGTAATTATATAAAACGCCCATAAAGACTCCGCGTTGACCCAACAAACCTTCATACTTAGTGTTAGTAAAAATCGTTAAAACGCCAATAAAAACCTCAAAACTGAAATTTTGTATGTATCTCCCCATTTACCCAATGAACCTCCACACCAATTTTGGTGAAGATCCGTCCACTCTCCTCGAAGTTGTTACATGGACATACAACAGCAGTACTGTTATATTTATATAGACATAACAAATCAAGTTCCATTAAGGGGTATTGCAAAATATTGCTTGCATATACACGGGCTTATTTGGAATTCCTACCTAGGTTCCAAAATTTCCTAGAGTTGCTAATGGTAACAAGCCAGTATTTTTCAAAGATTAAAAGTGTTTCAGCAACATCAAGATGATCTCTTTATTGATTACACAAAATGGCCCTTTTGTATTGTTATTCATTTCTGTTTCAATAAAATTTACACTATAACTGATATATAACTACTCTGAAATTAAAATTTTGTTATATGACTCTCTGTACGTGTCATATAGTTGAAATATGTATCTACATATATCTGTTTTCTAATTAACATTTGGCACTATGATATATTTATCTCCTACCAGGATTTGGGTTGACCTTTGGATTTTGGAGCTTACGAGCTGGGTCGAACTAGTGTGATACCACAAAATATTCCACCTGCACTTTCAGCCATGGGTGCATTATAAGAATAGCACTCAAATTCTTTGTTTAGATGGTTAATGGTATGGTACTGCTGATTGGCTACTTCTTTCTGGTGAGTAGTTAGAAATTATGGAAAGCGACAAATAGCTTTAGTTGATTTTCCATAAACTAAAACAAAAAACGATACATGTTCTTCTACTGAAATCTGTTATTGGGCCAGGTAAAAATAAATTACTTTAAAGGGATACTACAGCACGTGTCAAGGACTATTTGTACATAGTATTTCCTAATTTTGAACTAACAGACTACAGAGACGGTAGCTAACCAACCAGCGGCACCCACCACCAAATCCTGTACTACGTTTCTCTGACTGATTAGTTGGATTTGACCATCACCTATATTGTCTACCCAAAGTTTCAAACTACAAAGCATGTTTCTGTGTTAGCGGAATGCCATTCATACACCTTCAGATTGCCACGATAATCACATGGTCATGTTTGGCCTGTCTAAAGGAGCTGGGTAGCTAAATAACGTTTATCAAAAAGTAAAGTTCAAACTGTAACGTTATGTTAATAAGTATAATATTTGTGTATGTTATATTTTCAATGTTTTAGCTAGAGGGCGCATAAAATTAAAATTTAATTCTACTTAGATCTAGATGGGTATATTAGTATAATTATAGTGAGCAGTTAGTTGAATGATTTAAAGATCAATGAAATATTCATTTGAGTAGTGAATGAGGATTCAGAGAAGTTAGTGAGTGATCGTGTATATTCAGTGTTTGTAGTCTATTAAATTACTCAGTCGGTTAGGCAAAGAAATTATATTGAGAGTGAAAAGGTTACTTGTGAACTTAGGCTTACGACTATGCACAAGTGAAAGTAACCTGTAACAAACGTTAAGCAAGAAAAACTAATTTGTTATTGTTATTACATTCTTTTCACCAAGTAATTTAAACGAACCTGCAGAACGATAGAAGTGAGAAGTGATAGAATACATTAAACTATAATAACTATAATTAACATATTTACATTTATCTCGTAATTTTTCAAGAATGTTTACCACATCCCTCAGCTCGTCAGGGAATGGCATTTTTTTTTAAATAACACCTCACCTTAAACAACCAGTAAGGATAATGTGGAATACTTTGTTCAAAACAGAAATGGAACATAATTCGTATTCTAAGTTTCAACCACAGGGAAATTAACTTTTATGATAGAATGGTAAATGTAATCGGACGGTTGTTAAAAAAGAATAATTTTCATTAAAGTTGATAAAGGATCTACAAGATACTATCATTGTTATCTACAAAATAAATATAGCAAGTGTAGATTAAAACATCCATTGCTCTTGGCTTCGAAACTATTGAAAAGTACTTCAATTGCCAAAACAGTCAATATGAGTTTTATACGTAGGTAGTTGTAATGAAACGTTATAGACAGACAAATATAAAGAATAATTAAAAGCACGTGAAGTGTTTTTTAAAAGAAGTCCATGTTGATAGTGTAAGGAATCATTTGTGACCCCCTCAAGTATTTAGTTGTGTTTTTTTAAACAATATTTGGACAATGATTAAAAGAACGTACTAATTGTTGGTTTTGCATTATTATGAATAAGTAAGTGAAAGAAAGCAATAAAATGTATTGCTTCGTGGAAAGTGAATAAACAATGGTTATAACTTGATAACGAGGAACCCACTTTTAAAAAAAAAAGAAATTTTGAGCCGGCGCGATTGGGTAATGAAAAAATTTATTATAAATGTCCGACGTTTCGACCTGAATTTGTCATCCTCTTGACTTATTTATAAAATGGTTATGTTTATTCTTATTTAATTTCAGTGATTAAACTTAGGATCTAATTATATTGAACTAACTTTTCCAGTATATTTTCATTTAATAGTTTTATAAAAGTAACTCTTTCTTTGATGGTTTAACATTTTCTCACTTCAGTGTGTATCATATTAGCAATGACGAGAAAAGAACCTATCTAAAAAATGCAATATAATTTCTACAAATGAACGGTAGATGGCGGGAGCAGATACGTACTATATTTTAACATTTTGTTCCTTAACTGGTGGTGGGGAATTCATAAACGTATGATTGGTTTCTTTGTTGTTGTTTTTTATGAGTTTCGCGCAAAGCTACAGGAGGACTATCTGCGCTAGCCGTCCCTAATTTAGCAGTGTCAGACTAGAGGGAAGGCAGCTGTCACATCCACCCACCGCCAACTCTTGGGTTACTCTTTTTAC
>NW_013671169.1:8610-13066 GCF_000517525.1 Limulus polyphemus
CCACGGCTGAAAGAGCGAGCATGTTTGGTGTTACAGGGATTCAAACCCGCGACCCGCAGATGGCGAGTCCAACACCCTGACCCCCTGACCATTCCGGGCTTTGTAAACGTATGAATTCACCACCAGTAGCTAAGGAGCAAAATATTAAAATATGATGCATAACTGCTGATGATGAATTCATAAAAGTATGAAAACCTTCTACTAGAAATATTTGTTTGTTAGCTGCAGAATTTCTGGAAAGGTACACAAAAACTGTTTGCATATAATTGTCTCTAATTTGGAACTGATAGACTAGTGCATAGGCATCTAATTAGTAACATCCATGGCCAAGATGTGAGCTACTCTTGCCTGACCGAATAGTCACTGTAACTCCAATACAGCGTCAAAGCCTAAAAGTGAAGCGCGAGTTTCCGTAGCAACAAATCGCGAACTATAAAACCTTTGGATTCACAGTCCGAGTACGCTAACCTATACTGGAAATTTAAAACGTCTGAAACATTTTTGCTTTAGCACATATACTTTCAATATAAATTAATTTAAATCGAAGTCCAACTTAAAACAGTTTAATATATTTAGAAATCCAAATTTTATGGGTTGTTTCTGTTAATGTTTTTGACAATATCATTTGAACACGCTTTAAATAACAAATGAGGAGAGTAATTACATTTTAACCTACTAGAAACTCACACGGCTCTTTAATTTATTATTTGTCTGTTTTAATCACCTACAATTAGATTTAAGGCTTGGAAAATAAATATAAGTATGACACACGATCAGACATAGGTAGTTATGGGTTCAGTCGCATTATTATTTTTAACTATAACTTTAGTTACGTACAAATGTTTGTTAGTGGAAAAGACGTTACAATCTATCAAGAATTTTAATGAATAAAAATATGACAGATCCTGATATACCAGGCCTATAACAAGTCGTTAAATAAATTTACTAAACCAGTCAACATTAAATTAAATAATAATAATAATGAACTTCCTTTTTTCTTTAAATGTAGTTTCATTAATACTGTGGGCTATAATGTTTAAAATGATTTATATTATATTATTAATTACGGTTTAATCGCAGAAAGCCAGCGAAATATTGGAAAACCAATAGGCTTAAAAATGTTGTAAAAACTACTATTATTAATGTTTACACTTATGAAATTAATTTAATTATTTTGTACTGTTAACTATTTAACATTAAGCTGAGTCTCCTAAGATGGCTGAACCTTGCGAGATGTTCTTGGAATAACGGACTAACGGAAGGAAATATTGTTAATATCGGGGGTACCTAACTGATGATTCAGTGCATTCTAAAAATTGTTGGTTTTAGTTTTCTTGTGCATTGATTTATAGCATTATGCTATGCTTGCCAGTTAAACAGAATTGGCTTCATTAATTTATAATTTATTAGCCGCTGTTAATTCTGTGGTTAATTTATGGTTTAGATTAAACTTTTTTGCACCTGTAAATTATAAACAGTAAAACCGATGTGCCAATGCTTAATATTTCTAAACAGAGATTCTAAACATTACTTAATGAATATATAGCTAACTTATCATCAAGTGGCTCAGCGGTAAACCTAAAAGCTTATAACGTTACAATTCGGATTTCGACACCCGTGGTGGATACAACAGAGATGGCCCATTGTGCATCAAACACACAAACACTAATACAACTAAAATATATGTTATCTCCCCGGTGACCAAGCGGCAAGTCTCAGAGTTAACAACGCTAAAATTCGGGTTTCGATACCCGCTGTGAGCAGAGCACAGATAGTCAGTTGTGTAGTGTTGTGCTTAATACAAAAACAAACTACACATATAGTATCTTAGTATTCGTGTAAAGAATTTGTATAATATAAAGACGGCTAAAAAAGGGTAGATCGATTTTATGCGTGCTTAAACGATGAAGAAATAAATGTACACTGAAATGACATATACGACTAGCTGCTCGACAACCTTAAACTACTCTATATCACTCGAAGAGCGTACCTCTGTTTACAAAGTCAATTGATTGAACTGACACAGTGAGGAATGTATTGGTCCTTTACTTTACAACATTAGTCTTCAAATATTAACCAATCAAATTAGTAATATGTCGACAAAGTTTTTCTTTTAAGATTATCTCACTGCTACTCTTTCAAAAAACTAACTTTAGAATAAATATAATTGCTGAAGTAGGCTTAACAGAAAAATTGCATTAATTTATTAAGTAATGAAATGTTTAGGTATAAAATTATTTTTATTGTTACTGGACTTGTTGTATTTGCATTTGATTGTATGATATAGGTTTTGTAAAGAATTTATTTGTTTTTTAGTAGGTGTTTTGTCATTATACGATAATGCTTATACAGCAATAATTAAATCAAATCAATAAAGAAATAACGGACATGAGAATCATCTGTTAGAGTTAATATTAAAATGGGCATGTATACAAAACATAAGAACTGTAACATAGTACTGAACACCACGCGACTTCCTTGCTTTAAAAAAGTTTTCATTATGGCAACGTTATCAAAACACTCTGCAACGATTTGAAGAAAAACGTTGATAAAAATGTTTGCCTTCTATTTATCCATTGCCCATTAATGCGACACGTTATATTTTATGATCATCGTAACATCCCGTATTATTACTAATACTGTATAATCATAAATTTAAATGTTAAATGTCATAAATAATAATATATTCCTAAGCACTTTTAGTATGTATTAATTTTACTTTTCAAAATCAAAGTTTAATCCTATTCATACCGAAATTACATAAAAGGTCCGGTACTAAACTCCGATTTAATAGGCACAAAGAGATGAGAATAGTGACACACTCCCCTACGTCCTTCCACAGACGGCGATGCCAGTATATCACAGGTTAACTCCCATTATGCAGGGTAAAGTGTCTTGCTTAAGGACACAACTGCATGACGTCAGCCAGCCCGAACTCGCAGCCACCCGACTACTAAGCCACTAAGCCACACTGCTCTCAGTTTTACCTTTATTGCTGTTATTTCAAAGCTACTACAGCTCCCTGATTGTTTTAATTAATGAAAATCGAACAAGCGACTTTAGAAGTTCGATATAGTTGTGGTTACGTATAGTGACATTTATTGGTAAATCAGGAAGTTCAGGTTCATGGTGTATGCAATTAATTGGTCTTAAGGGATGAATCTGAGGAAGCAGGAAAAAATGAACTCGATATTTGTGTTAGGTCATGTGAGGATGATTGGCACCACTAACAAAGTAATTATGGTAAGCTGCCATAGCCTCAAAAAGACGTACAAAATTAATTAGAAGTGGTATTTTTGAACCCCTGAATAAACCAACCAAAACATCAGCAACATGTGTTTACTGCATGTTATAAAGTTGTCGTGACGATCCATCTAATTGGTTGCGTGGTGAATGAAGTCAACGAAATTAATTTATTTTGCACCTGGTCGTATAGGTGTGCATAAACATAAAAACAAATTGGTGGCGAAGCTCCTGTTTAATTATATCGAAGGTAAAGTTGATTGTTGCCTTGTATCATGCATGAAATAATAAAATTTGTGTAGATTATAAAATGTACTCTCGAGCATGCGTTATCGTATTTTAAGTCGGTCAGAAAAGTATGCTTATCTGTAGACAGAGAGAGACAGACAGACGAATGGATGGAGCGACCTATAGCAGATATAAGTCTTTTAATTTAAAGATTTTTCTTACTATCACGAAATAACGTATTGTACTTAAATACGATAACATCTTTCAGTAATAAACACCGTAATCATTAAACTTTACTCAAAGTCACATTATGTTTAAACCTATTTAGGGTAAACACAGGCGACAGGCTCAGCGGCAAGGATATACACAATTTTCCTCAGTCAAGTATTGGAATTTTAACCTTGGTTACATATATTCCTTACTTTCTGGCCTCGGCATGGCCAAGTGGTTAGGGCGCTTGAATCACCATCTTATGATCCCGGGTTCGAATCCCCGTCCAACCAAACATACTCGCCCCTTTCAGCCGTGAGGGCGTTATAATGTGCGGTCAATCCCACAATATTCTTTAGTAAAAAGAGTAGCCCAAGAGTTGGCGGTGGGTGGTGATGAATAGCTGCATTACTCCTAGTCTTTCACTGCTGAATTAGGGACGGGTAGCGTAGATAGCCGTCGTGTAGCTTTGCGCGAAATTCAAAACAAACCAAACCAAACCCTTCCTTTCCGTTTTCTCTAGTGAGAAAAGTTAACGATTTTACTTAACTGCTTGTGCTTTTCAGTTGAGCCGATAAGTCTCTAAGTGATTGATAATCGTGTGCCAGTGAAATTGTTTTAATTATTTTACGTTGACTCTATAATTTGAGAGTCAAGTCAGAAGGAAGTCCTGTTAAGAGTTTCTATGCCACATTAACTTATGGAAGAGTATATGAATATCAAAATTTTAAACCCCTGATGAGATCATTTGTTCTTCCTTAGGCAGTACTTTTGG
>NW_013671169.1:13344-27054 GCF_000517525.1 Limulus polyphemus
CAAACAAACAAACAAACAAGGCTCCTGTAAAAAGAGTGTGAACACAAAATCAAATTATGTTTGGACGAAATGAAAATGGAAACTTGAAGATTGCTTCACATTTACGAATTGAAAATATCATTACTTTCGATGACACTCAAATGATGATCTCGCGTATTCGAATAGATATAGGTTTCAGTTTTCTTGTGTATCGGTTTTTGATATTACGCACTTCTACTCAGTTTATAAAGAACTGGTTTCATTGTGTTTTAAAATTACTTTTAATTACGACCTCTGGTAGAAGTTCTCAATCTTTTTTTTACTTACGTCCCTTTGTAAAACGTTTTTGGTGCTTGCGCCCCCCGCCCTATAAAAAGAAAATAGAAACTTGCTTCTGATTGGTCCTCTACTTAAAAGCGCGGTTAAAATATATATATATATAATAATGATAATAATATAATGCTGATTTGTAATACATTATATTTTCAAACATTTTAGAACAAAATTACAACAAGAATGCGAACCACAGCTAACCTCATGTAAAGTGCTACTTAAATGCTTAAAACTTCTATATGACTTAAAAATGATATATTTGTTGAAAATCAATTCTTGAAACATTAAATCAGACAACTGATAAACCATTTAAAACTTGAGTTCATAAAAGAAATTATTTCTTTCGGCAGAAATGTATAAGGTGATTTCTAAAACCATTAAAGAGAAATTTTTAATGGTTCTGTTTAAATATTAAATTTGCCATATTGTCTGATAAAATAAAGTATAATGAGGCATAATCTCATGTAAACTGTCTCATAAAGTAGAGTATAATGAGGTATAATCCCAAGTAAATTGTCTGATAAAGTAGAGTATAATGAGGTATAATCCCAAGTAAATTGTCTGATAAAGTAGAGTATAATGATATATAATCCCAAGTAAATTGGCTGATAAAGTAGAGTATAATGAGGTATAATCCCAACTGAATTGGCTGATAACGTAGAGTATAATGAGGTGTAATCCAAGTAAATTGTCTGATAAAGTAGAGTATAATGAGGTATAATCCCAAGTAAATTGTCTGATAAAGTAGAGTATAATGATATATAATCCCAAGTAAATTGGCTGATAAAGTAGAGTATAATGAGGTATAATCCCAAGTAAATTGGCTGATAAAGTAGAGTATAATGAGGTATAATCCCAACTAAATTGGCTGATAAAGTAGGGTATAATGAGGTATAATCCCAACTGAATTGGCTGATAAAGTAGAGTATAATGAGGTGTAATCCCAAGTAAATGGTTGGAATTATTATCTTGCGGAAGAAAGTCCGCATTTAGGGCAGCTGTAACATAGTTAAGTGATCATAGTGTGCTAATGTTTTCGCTCCAAAACTATGATTATTCTCATTAGGGAAATGTGCAGCACATAATACTTGTTCCTCTTCTCTGGGTCGTACGGTGGCGCTTTAAAAAAACGATATTAAAATACTGATAAAATGATCAAATAAAAGTGATACCGAAAACGAACTCTTATCCACTCGAACCTCATTTAGATATGGGACTTAAGGCAGCTTCTACATCCATCATCAACGTATCATATACATATATATGCCAGCTAAAGACCTGATTCGCACTACCAGATGCTTTGAGAACTAGCTAAGTATGGTAATTAAAGGCATTGAATATAAGATATTGAAGGATGTTATATACTGAAAGTTAATTTAAAAAAACTCGTACACATTATTCAAAAATGTCTCTTTGAAAACCATTCTACGGTAAAAAGTCGTACACTATTTTTTTAGCGTGTAAGAAGGTGGGATGATAGATTATGTCTGGTTCGTCTCTAAATTCAGCGTTATTCCATGAAAAGTCTAGCAGCTTTACCTTTGAAACTACCAGGTAGACTTACGATGTTTGATAATTCAATCAAACACGAATTGGATAATTTATATGCCTTCACTAAAGTAATCATTCGATAATTTCGTATTAGTAATATATTGTTTATAATAAGATGGCAGACTTGTTATCACAAATTCTATATGTGAAATCCGTTCGCAGTTTGAATATTCCAACTCAAAAATAACCCTATTTGTGAAGCTCTAATTAGAATTTACCTATTAACTATTTTAAGTATTATAATTATACCATAACAATAAAAAAATGCATTTTTCAATTAAGTGATAGCAGCTAACCTTTTGTTCATTAAGCCAACATTTCCCCAATGAACCAATGTTATTATTGTGTATTTCCTATTACTTATAGCAGTCACATAGAAGAAGATATTACAGAAAATTACCATAAATTTGTGATGAATATATTATTTTTTTTAAATAGTAAGTACTTGATAGTTCGAAAGATATATATATAAGAAAAAAGATCCCAACTTTGTTTCGCTCTTTAACATATTTTTAAAGTGATTATGAAGTAAATAAGCGGATTTTATGTTTAAATAAATTGAAACGAATGTGTGATTAGTCTCCCGATGGATCATCCATAAGTTTACGGACTTAAAAGTTTAAAATCCGGGGAGTGATTCCCCGCGGTGGGAAGAGCGTAGATAGCTCTAAAAAATCAAACAAATAAAGAAGTCCTAATTAAATAAAAAGTATAACATTAAAAACTCTAATTTTATATGGGTTCAAAATGAATTTTATTTTTACAATTATTCCAACATTATGATTAAAAATACTATTAATCATTTTAAATCAACCACGTTTCTTTTGGTTTTTCAATAATGCACATTAAGAGTTCTAGCAGTTCGCCGCCAATTCAATTACCGTCCATTGAATCTTGATGTACTTGATGTGGGTCTGTTTCTTTATGACGTTTAAGAAAGAGATGAAAAAGCAAGAATGATATTATAACCAGGAAAATGAGTGATTTGTTTTTAGGATATATCACACAATTTAACTTCTTCAAATGTGTTCTTTGCGCACCTTGGGAGTGCAACAAAATGTATTCTTTGCGCACCTTGGGAGTGCAACAAAATGTGTTCTTTGCGCACCTTGGGAGTGCAACAAAATGTATTCTTTGCACACCTTGGGAGTGCAACAAAATGAGTTCTTTGCGCACCTTGGGATTGCAACAAAATGTGTTCTTTGCGCACCTTGGGAGTGCAACAAAATGAGTTCTTTGCGCACCTTGGGAGTGCAACGAAATGTGTTATTTGCGTACCTTGGGAGTGCAATGTTATTGTAAAACATATTCGATCCTAGGAATAAACCCAACTTTACTCTTTAAAATAGTTTCTCAATACTCGTTAAAATAACTTACCTGGTTAAAAGTGACCAACCACGACATTGTTACAGACGTTAGAGACCATCCATGTGTGATGTATATGCTTCAATCTTACATTAGATAATATCAACTGACGCTTATCGTATAGTTTAGTCTCTGACGACAAAAGATCGTATGTACATGTTATAGACATTAACCCAATTTTTCCATTGTACTTTTACTTTGAGAAAAGGAAAATCAGGTTGATTGTTTTTAGTTATTTAGTTATTTTTTCGTGAATATTTATCTAAAACAGAAAAAACGTTTAATTCAGTGTTTGCCATGTGGTAAGACTGATTCCACTCAGAGCAACAAGCCGGACCGCTAATAACCGGAGATTTGACAAGATATTTACTACGAAGTAATTCTAAACTCTATGACTACTGAAGTCCTGTTAAGTAAATAAAGATTAAACAAAAGCGTACAACCATAATAAACAACCTTTATTTAAAACAAACACAATTAAAATGTATACTTTAGAGATCACAAAGAACAGTTATCTTTTTCTGGAGAGTTAGTGCTAACTCGGTGATCTGAAGTTCCAAACTGTATCTCTCAAGATCGTGCTCCAGACCGATTAATTATCACGTTAGCTACTTAAATCGTTAACGTTAGAGTTACTAAGAACAACAAGCACTATAAATGTGAGTAGTCATTCCCTAATGAAATACAGGAGAAATCGTTAACTGTAGAGGACATCTGATATCCAGTGGAAAAGTTATCTGAGTTCATATGTCATAGGTGACCTTATAGATATCTTTCTTTTCCGCGAGAAGACAAAAGGGGCGATCCTATAGGGTGAATGACATGGAACAATAGGTAGCTAGAGAAAAGGAATTAAATGTCTTCCTTGACCAACATGTTATATGGAAAGTACACATAGTTGCGTATATAAAATATTTTGAATATTACTATATTAATACAAGGAGCTAGAAAACACATAGCACGTTTATATACGACAAGCTTAAGCATTGTATCACCATCAAATACGTTAATTGTTTAGGGAACCGATGAAAATTCAGTTTACCGATCGATAAAGTACTAAAATCGTGTCTTCCGAAAATAAAATTATATGTGAGAGGCAACGAGACATTTTCTATCAGGATATTTTATGTTCTACAGGTGATGTCAAAGATGGCATTATCCATCAAACAGTTGTAAAAAATGCA
Organism: Limulus polyphemus; assembly: GCF_000517525.1. NCBI lineage: Eukaryota > Metazoa > Arthropoda > Merostomata > Xiphosura > Limulidae > Limulus > Limulus polyphemus. Next base: position 17,757 of record NW_013671169.1, read on the forward strand.
TTAATTTGACAAAAAATCTATGTTTCAGATATACCAGCTGAGAAAAACGTGATGTTTTTGTTCATTTCTACTCTACAAGCCCTGAATTTCCAGACAGTAATTTATTTGATTATTATTATTTCATAGAATTGTACGACCGCAAAAAGAGCAAGCTAGAGAAATATAATAACATTTCGTACCTACGTAAAAGCTCGTTATACAAATTCTAATATTACTTGCAACGTGTACTTAACTCTACAGTATTTTTCATTGCATCATGTTTCAATTATTTAATGACCTTTGATAGAAATTAGACGCAAATAATGATCCCTGTTGTTGTGTGGTTAACAATTTCTTATGTATCGTTTAGTTAATGTTCTGCTCGCTAGGATACAAAGACCAAATTATAAACTAATTTACTGGATTCTTCCTTTACATTAGGTAACAAGATATATTTTAGATTGAAATTATTATTCTCCTGGATTATATGAATCTTCGTGTATGTGTCTAGAACACTGGTGGAAACAACCAGTTGGCTATGAAAAAACATTCCAGGTCTTGTTTCATGATAATCCGACCTTCAACGAATGCACTCAGCCAGTAAACCTTACCTTTCAACTTGTATCTACTTTGTTTTGTACTAAGTGGCTTGTGTAATAAGAGAGGTCCAACATGTAAAGCGAACGTCTTCTCCGTTCTGTAAATGAGACTGGCCTATCGGACAAGTTAAAGTTTACAAAATATGTGGGGCTTTAGTTAAACTACTTTCGTATAGTTGGATGAATTGTGAGGCTTTAGTTAAACTACTTTCGTACAGTTAGATAAGTTTCCAGTAGAACACTCTCTGTCTCTCGAAAACACACAAAAAGAAATGGAGATAATGTTTACTGGATGAAACCCTTTTAATTCTTCTTTTCTCAGCGTGCGTTAATGTCCTTTGTGAATTAAATGGGTATGCATAAAAATATGCTTTCCAATCAAGAATGATGTCGATATGTTCAGGCTGCTAGGTTAATTACAACCGGTACAGATTAAGTAAATTAGGCAAACGTTTGCTCAGACTAGACTTTTTTTTTATTGAATTGTACGTATAAGAAGTATCTTACTGTAACGTACGAATTTAAAAAAGTTAATAATAATGTGTTGTTCTTTGCTGGGAAGCGCAGGACGATAAAAAAACAACAACAACACTTTATGACTCAGTTTATTATGTTATGAAATGAGAGAAAGCCTTAAACATTATGCCTTTCAACCTTTATAACACTGGGAGATTTCTATACAAGCGAACGTCTCAGTACCAGAACGTTTTTACATTACTCATACATACTTTCTCGTACAACTCTTAATATGAACATCTATATACACACACACTTCCAAGTACAACTCTTAATATGAACATCTATATACACACACACACACACTTCCGAGTACAACTCTTAATATGAACATCTATATACACAAACCCACACACACACTTACGAGTACAACTCTTAATATGAACATTTATATACACAAACACACACACATACACTTACGAGTACAACTCTTAATATGAACATTTATATGCACAAACACACACACACACACTTCCGAGTACAACTCTTAATATGAACATCTATACACACTTCCGAGTACAACTCTTAATATGAACATCTATATACATACTAACTTTTAGTACAACTTTGATATGAAAAATCTAAACGATACATGAACCTTCCCTATTTCGTCTTTTAGAGAAGCCGCTACTATATGAAACTTTGTGGGTTTGTTGTTTGCTAAGCGCAAAGCTATACAAAGGACTATCTATGCTTTGCCCATCACGGGTATCGAAACCAGATTTCTAGCGGTATAAGTCCGCAGACATACCATTGTGCCACTTGGGGCGCTTTGTGGATGGACTAAGCTATGCATTACTGGAAAACAGCAGAAATGTAATGGTTATTTTGTCGAGATGTAGAATTCCAGAAGTTTACACTTCTATGATTTTGAGTTGATATTATATCTTACCGATACAAAATATAGAACAGAAATAATCATGCAAGGGTCAAAAACAGGAAAATCTCACGATCAAATAGGCAATCTTTACCAAAACGACACTCACGCTAGAATAAAATATAGATTCGTTTAGGCCTGTTGTAATAACATAAGACTTTCGAAACGTATACTTGTGTTTCTACAACAGGCAGTTGCCGTCCATTCAACCAAATTCCATCAAATCATAGACTGTTATTATCAAGATTTGTTATGAAGTTTTAGACAACAAATCTTCCAATGCAAAGTATGAATCTCAAACGAATTGATCTACGGCTGAGAAAAAAAATTTCGATGTTTCTGTAAAAACATGTTTATCAACCCACATTTGTGAAATAAATAACTATTGAAAGAAAATTTACAGAAATAATCTAATTTTGAGGTCAATATTTTTTTGAATGAATCAGAAATAATAAAGGGTTGAATGGATTTTGTAAAGAAGTTATTCGCGATCGCCACAAGAATAATAAGTTGTAAAGTAAGAACAAAATGCTGAATATGAAGTTTAGTGTAAATACTAGCAATAAATATGCTGATTCCTCTAAAATAATTATTTTTCCTATAAAAATGGCAACTAAAATATAACCTTGCACACCATTCATACGCTAAAATCCAAATATGTAGTTTTTACAAACGTATGAGGAAGGTTAATATTTTTTTTAACAAAAGTCATGTTTTCACACACAATTCATTTATTACTTTTTGTTTGTTGTTAAGCACAAAGATACACAATGTGCTATCTGCGCTGCGTCCACCACGGGTATCAAAACCCGGTTTGTAGCGCGATAAACCTACAGAATTACCGTTGAACCAAGAGGGCTTCTTTATGATAATCCTCAGTTAATAATGTATAGCACAATTTTGTTAGAAGTTACTGTATTTAGTATTAAAATTACTTTATAATTCGCCAACTTTAGTTTTGATAAACCTTGTTTTATGATCATTTGCAAAACTAATATAAAAAATAATAAACATTGTTTTGAAATATTTTTTAGCCATACCCTTGTTGTATCAGTATTGAACTATTGGAGTTTGTATTTACACATGTGAGAGATTTATTGGAAATAAACAGTTGGACGACTTTGAAAGCGTTTCAAAGAAAAGTGGATTATCACAGAACTTAGTTTCCAGAGAACTTATATTATCGACCATTTATTATGGAAATCTTTAAATACTAGAAAAAGTTACATGATTGTTTTAGACATCAGACAGAAAATATTAGTAGAAAAGGAATCAGTTCCTTTCTGTCAAACTTTCAAATAATTCAGTTTATGAAAGCCACGAAGTACACTATTAATAGCTTATGATCAAACAATAGGTAAAACATTTAGATTTGTATGTTTGCAGTTAAGCAGAAGGCTACACAATGGGCTATCTGTGCTGTGCCCACCATAGGTGTTGAAACCTGGTTTGTAGCGTTATAAGTCTTCAGACTTACCGATGAGCCAATAAAAAAAATGAAGATTACAACTAAACTATAACTTCTCATCAAAAGTGAAATAACAATATAGGTTAGAGCTCAACTATAGCTTCTGATTACAAATTAGGAAACAATATACGTAAGAACTAAACTATAGATTCTGATAAAAAAATGAGCCAAAAATATAGGTTAAAACTAAACTATAGTTTCTGATAAAAAAAATGAGCCAACAATATAGATTAGAACTAAACTATAGTTTCTGATAAAAAATGAGCCAACAATAAAGGTTAGAAGTAAATTATATATTCTGATAAAAAATGAGCCAACAATGTAAATCAGAACTAAACTATAAATTACAAATTAATGAAGCCAAACTTGTATGAAAGCTGACAAGAAATACTCAGTGTCGGATAACATTACTTAATGATTAGACTCAACTGAATCATCAGTTGTACAGTTTAGTTATTAACGATATTTTCTATCGTAAAAAAAATCCATAAAAAGATCATGGAAAAGGAACTCGGATCACCGGACGTTAACAATAATAGTACCCCCCCCAGTGGCACAGCAGTATGTCTGCGGACTTACAACACTATAATCCGGGTTTCGATACCCGTGGTGGGCAGAGCACAGATAGCCCATAATGTAGCTTAGTGCTTAATTTCAAACAAAACAATAATAATAAAAGGTAAAATTCACTCATAGTCTGTGATTACATATAATTTACAATGATCTAAACATATTGATGTACAATATGTGGTTAGTGGTTTGTGCATTTAGTTCTTGTTATATGAATTATGAAGAGATACGGAAACAAACATACATTAAATGTAGCTGCACAAGTAGATGTAGTATTCACGTTTTCTTTTTCCATTAAGATTATTTCGATTATGTATAGAGTATTCCTTCACCTGTGGTATTTGGTCGTCCCCAGCCTGTGGTATTTGATCGTCCCCACCCTCACATCGAGAACTGATTACCCTGAAGTATTTCTTAGACCTTGCGTAATTAGTCTATAATTACTCACATTTATAGAGGACGTTAACAATCAACATTCGATTTGAAGTAGTCTAGTATGAAACACACAATCACTGGTGTTTATTCATAATGTATTATCCATGTTTAGGTGGGTTTATTCAAAGATTTCCTCATTTATTATTGCTAACTGTGGAAGTAAGTAACAATACTTGCTTAACAACTAAAGCTTATTTCAGTTGGTAGCTGCTGTTGTCATGGCACCCGCAGATCCTTCCTGAAACACGATCACAGACTATAAAAGCATCACTGTAGAGATGTAAAATGGTACTTAATTAAATGACTCATGTTTTGAGCCAAACACGTTAAGAGAAAAACATTAGTGGCGCTGAAGATCTAAAAAGAAATGATTAAAGTAGTCATGTTCTAACCCCAAAGAGAAGCCATGTTACTTTATGTTCTAAATTATTACTTTAATGACGTGCGCAAATCAGAGAATTTTATGGAAATATATGTTGAAATATTTCTAATTTTATGAAACTATATTATTTTGAAAAAATAACTTATATTTCGCTTCACTCTTTCCTGTGATCAACATCCCAATACCTAGAGAAGATAAATGTTTTAACACTGGCCGAGGTCAGATAAGTAAATGGGACAGTACTTTTTGGTTTGTCCGACTTGATGAACAGAAATTTGAGAATCACGATAAAATATATTCCTTAAAGGTAAACAACCCCAAAACAACATTCACTACACGTTTTCGTCATTTGTGTTTATGACAGAAAATGTATGGTGAAAAAAATGAATAATAGTAATTGCTTTAATATCATAGATATTACGTGTAGTTACTCTGTTTTCATGCTTTTTGTTTTAATATCATAGATACTACGTGTAGTTACTCTGTTATCATGCTTTTTGCTTTAATATCATAGATACTACGTGTAGTTATTTTTTCATGCTTTTTGCTTTAATATCATAGATACTACGTGTAGTTACTCTGTTTTCATGCTTTTTGCTTTAATATCATAGATACTACGTGTAGTTATTGTTTTCATGCTTTTTGCTTTAATATCATAGATACTACGTGTAGTTCCTCTGTTTTCATGCTTTTTGCTTTAATATCATAGATACTACGTGTAGTTATTGTTTTCATGCTTTTTGCTTTAATATCATAGATACTACGTGTAGTTCCTCTGTTTTCATGCTTTTTTGCTTTAATATCATAGATACTACGTCTACTGGCTGATAAAATGATACCGTCAAGTCGTCTCTATTTTGTAATGAAACTACTCAAAAAATTTCACCACAGGGAAATATTTCCTAGGATAACCATTGCAAAACTTTCGAGCTGTTGTATATGTAATACTCCCCCTCACCCATTACCGGTTACTCGGCGTTAAATCTGCAGGCTTACGACGCTAAAAATCGGGTTTTGATACCCGTGATGAAGAGAGACTAGATAACTCGTATAGTTTTGTGGTTAATAATAACCTATCAGACAACATAACGTTTGTGGTTTTCATCACTCAGTCTGTAGATATTGTAAAAAATATGAAAACAGAGTAACAACACGTAGTATCTATGATATTAAAGCAAAAATCATGAAAACAGAGTAACTAGAATGATTTTGACGGCATCGTTTTATCAGCCAGTAGAATGATTTTGACGGCATCGTTTTATCAGCCAGTAGAATGATCTTGATGGCATCGTTTTATCAGCCAGTAGAATGATTTTCGATTACGACTACAAAACTGTTTGGCTTGAATCACAAAATATGTGAACGGCAACGCTTCGGGCAGTGAAGAGAGCGATGACTTTGTCAATCTTTAGAAGGATTGGCGGTTCAGTGTCGGAGGTGAAGAGTTTACGAACGATATTCTTTAGTTTTTAAATAAAGCCAGAAGATAAACGTATTTTTCACTGTCAACCCTAGGGTTTACATTTTGCGTGTGTGCGTGTTAAACTGAACAGTAAAGAGCACGTTTTAAAATAGCTGTTAGAAACGTTTATGTACCATCAGTAACTTGAAGTTATGCTTCAATAAACAATAAACAAAACCCTGATTTTATTTTGAATGAACCTCAATTGCTTAAAGTGCTATAGGGATCCTTCTAATCCGTATAGGATGTGAATCAAATTTAAAAAATTAATATCTGCAGATTTTGTTGAGAATAAAATATTACTAATAATTTATATATGATGCATAAAACCTACTTCAGAAAAATAGAAACTTGATAAGGCTATCAAAACTATGTATATATAAAATGCTATACCAGAATGACGTAGTTACTCCGAATAGAATGGGAGACCATTGTCGGTTTTCTACGCTAAGACACATCACATCAAAAGGCGCGTTGACGCATAACATAATCAACAATGTTATATTTACAAGCAAATCTGAAACTACAGAAAAAGAGCTACTTAAAGAGCTACTTATTATCATGGATTTAAAAATGTGTCACAATTATACATATTTAGGTTTCAAAAGCAGCTTGGAAATGATTGAATTGTCACACCTTATAATGTTACAAGAAAGGGTGAATGAAAACAATAATGACTGAAGTGTCACGCCACCTTAAGATGTTATAAGAAAGGGTTAAACAAAAAAAAAATAATGACTGAAGTGTCACATCTTATAATGTTATAAGAAAGTATGTACCAAAAAAAAAAGAATTGTTTTAAAAGCTATATCCAATATTGTTTAGTGTAAAACGTTTTTGATGTCTTATTTAAATTGTTTATTTGCTTTTAAATAATCCTTCGCATACGTTTAGAACCACATGAATAGCGTAGCCTTAGTTGCTTAGCAACATTTTATCCAGGCTTGGTTTAGTCTACACCAAACCATTTTCGAATATATTCATAATTTAAGTTATTGAAGTAAAAAACATAGAATCCAAATTAGTTATTATAGTTGTCATTTTTTTTAAACTCTCCCCCAACACAGTAGTAGTTAGATTGTTTGTAGAAAAAACTAATATGGTGGGTTTCCGTTGTGTTACTTACGATAAGAGAGACCCAACCTTTTGACTTTAGTATAGGGTTGTGTTATGTTATTTGAGGTACAGTTAATAATGCGATGTAGCTTATGAAGTAACCTCTAAAGTGTTTTGGAATACAGTTTTAAAATTTGACGCTTTTTCATATACTGGAAACAGGATTTCAAGTTAAAAAAGACAAATACATCCAGGCATGCACTTATAACATTTTCTCAATGATGTAACAGTTGATCCTCAGAGAAACTACCCTCTCCGCTTACAAACGCCCACTCACGTCATTACACAAAGAATACTTCAAAAGTCAATTACTCAGTAGATTTTTCTTAATGACATTTCGTGAAGCAAAGTGTCTTTCATTTTTATCCCGTAATTTTATTACATTTAATGACCATAAAAATGTTTGTTTGTTTTTCTTACGTGTTATATCGAGTATGTACGTCTAAGACGCACAAAATATTTTTTTGCGAGTCGTAACGAGCTTCTAGGTCGAAGATATTCGATTTGAACTGGAGGATATTGAAAGTATTTTATATATTTTAACATTAATTGGGATTTAGGGCTCGAATGTTAATCTTAATTTTATATTTCCACATTTTTCAGAAGTTCGATTGTTGGTTTAACAATTCAAATAATGATGTTTTACATATACATTTTCCTGAGCAGAGGCGTAGGTAGAGAAAAGGAAGTAAGTGGAGAAGCCATACTGAGAGTCTTGGGTCATGTCGCCTTGGAAACAGTTTGCACTTTCCACTTAAAATGATGCCTGTAGTTGATATGTGAGGCTGTTAAATGCGTTTTGTTTTATGCATATGTGAATATGATTTACGCGGAGCGACTGCACTCGCCACGCTCTCCCTGCCTACGCGCATGCGGAAATTAATAACTAATCCACTCGTTGAATATTCAGAAATGAAATAAAACACGAAATCGTTAATTTGTTTATTTGGCTAGATATTATCAAACAAATGTCTATACAAAAAAAAAAAGGTGCATTTAAGACCTAGTTAGACACGTATGCCAACAGGATATATTTTCTGGATATTATACATTTATGATTTCCCGTTCGCAACAATATATTTTACCATAAGTTTGTTGTTAAGCACAATGCTTAGGAATCGTTTGTTTGTTAAATTGGAAAATATTAGAAATTATCTCATTACTGTTAGTTTAGCCTTACGTAATAAAATTACCAAAAAGTGATAAGTTAATATACACATATTAATTCACTGAGGTCTCTTCTTCAAGTGTGCAAATACAACTAACAACTCTTTATTTTGTAAGTACAAATCCTGAGTAGATCAAGCTGCTGGATAATCGGTTATATTTAATTATTTACTGTATTAGTGGGTTAGTTATGAGCTAGCAAAATATCTCGGCAGTTACCGAGCGATATGCTCGAGGGTTTATAAGTTTATAACGCTGAAATTGAAGGTTTGATCCCTGTTGTTGGGCGTGGAACTGGTGAGCCGGATCCGAATCTGTGCGATGATGACTGTGAATCCGATCGTGTGGGTGGTAGATGGTATGATGCTACTAATTAGCAGTCGTCCCTCTGTTCAATAGGGACTAACAGATAGTATTAGCAGAAATACACGTATGCGAAATATAGGCTGATTTGGTTAATTAAATCTTTCAGAACCAGGATGAAAATATTTTTATCAATTAAACATAAATAATTTAAACTTTTTTAAACATTACATTATCTTTTAGTTCCTTAATCTATCTAGGATAATTATGATCATTTCACACTAAACATTGAAGAAACACGTAACTTTACTTAGACCTTTGTAATAATGCAATACGTTACAGTAAATGTTTTCAGTATACATTACATGGTTTGTATAATAAGTTAATCTCATGCAGGTTGGCTATTTAATGAGATTGTACAATT
>NW_013671169.1:28050-44137 GCF_000517525.1 Limulus polyphemus
AATTAGTTAGCATAAATCAGTTAAATGACGAAAAATTAGGTCTCTTTACTTGTGACAACTCAGTTTACTTTATCCAATGAAGCCTTCTAATAAAACTAGAAACTTTTCGTGTGTACTTGGTGAGAAAGTTTGAATTTGTGATATAGATACTGTTTATGTTATGATATAGATACCGTTTATGTTATTCGTAACTGTAGTATATTAATTATTCTTGCTTCGCCGAGTCACTGATTTTTTAAATCATTGTCCTTATTCTTATCTAAGCATTTCAGTAGACAATGAGACTTGCTGTGACATCGTGGTTAGCTAGCTCGATCCGTGAATCCGAGGACATCTTGTTCGCAGCCTGTTGTAGAGTAACGCGTTCCCCACTATTTCGTTATTTAAAAGTAGCCCAAGAGTTGACTAGCTGTCCCTTTAGTTTGTCAGTTCAAAATAGGGGTAAGGGCTATGCGCTCATAGCCCTTCTTGTAATTTGGCGAGAACATTTGGAAAATAAATAAACAAACCAGGTAATATATTTATACGTTCTACAATTATTCATTGTTTTTAATTCATAACCATAAATCATTAAGTCTGTTCTTTCTAATTTCAAGTCTTAGCTAAGAAATTCATACGTGAATGCTTGTTTTAACTGATATATTTGGGAAATATTTCAGCTGTTTAAAATAATGTTTTACTAAAATACTTCTATTGTTATAAAAATAAGATAAAAGCTGAAAAAGAGAAGGAAGAAGCTTCAATAACTCTCAACACCATAAAAAAACAGTTTCTGAAAGAAACTATAAAGTTGAACAAATTTTATGTGAAATCTGCACGATAAAAAAATCACCTGGTTATTTTTTCACTCACGAGTAAAAATATATTAGTTTTAACTCATATTTTCGTAGGATTTTATCATCGAAAAGATTGCTAAATTCGAGTTGAAGACAGTTGTTTAAGAGCTTTTTTTATTTCTTCCCGCTAGTGTTTTAGTTTATTTGAAATTGAGCACAAAACTCAAAGGGCTATCTGTGTTGTGCCCACCAGAGGTATCGAAACTCGGTTTCTAGCGTTGTAAGTCCGCAGACATACCGCTGTGCCACTGGGGAGCCGCTTGTGTTTTAAATGCGTCATATCAACTAGTTGCGATAATTTGTTTTCATGTTTTGATATTATTGTATTTTAGATTTTTATGCATGACTTTTTATTTCTTCTTCTTGTTTATGTTCGTGAAGTGTCAAAGACACTGTTTTTTTTAATAAAGATATCTTCGCAACTGTGTACCCATAATTCTAAGTTACGATCCCAATAAATTGCGATTTAGGAATTGGAGTATCCAATAAATAGATATTGATGACATCTCGTCTTCAGTAGTGCTCATAGCGTTAAACCGTATTGGGAAACATTCATTTTCAAAATGTATGTAATTATACTTTACATACATTTTCAGGGAGTTATCCTATATGGTGTAGTTTTCAAAGGACCGACCATACATCACATTGCTTTCTCTACTCATGTGTTACAAAACCATATGATTAGATAGCAAAATTCAAACTCTGACCTTGTGGAAGCACTTATCTCACTATGGTGATCTCTTAAATTTTCTCATAATCAAGTCACCCAAGTAAAAGCTCTTGATAAATTGTCCTCTTATTACATTAAGCTGTTAAGCACCTTTTCCACGATGACAACTTCATTACATTTCCTCCAATGAACCTCTTGCAACGCGAAGCTTCCGTGTTGATAGCTCCTTTACATTTACTACACCTCTGCTGTTAATTAATTTGCTCACCTTCCCTCGAATAGTGGAGTCTATACATGTCGTCACCGGTTTATACAGCTCCACCTAGAGATAAATTATATAAACCAAAGACCAGAAATATGAGTTGTTTATTCAAGATTGGGAAGGCGGGTAAAAAAAATTGAAGCTTAACTTGATATATTCAAAGCTATTGAATATCTCCGGGAAAGTTAAAAAAAACACAATTTTCTCAACATGCTGAAAACTTTCTGAATTCATTATTTCCGTATTACATTACGCGTCGCAAAATTCTGAGTGTTGTACATTTGATTAATTTCTTTTTGACTCATTCAATTTTTCCCGGAGGGTCATCAAAAGTCTGTGGAAAAAATACGGTATAATTACAGCTATTTTAGCTCTTGCCAACCTCGTGAACACGTTCATGATCGATACAGGCACTGAAAGTTTGTTAAGTAGTATCGAACCACTTAGAAGTTTAATGAGAATTTTTAAACTCACGGAACAAAAGAAGTATCAACGAATATAAAAAAAAACCAGTAGTGACATTTTTTAAGATACTAGGATAAAGAAGCGTGTAGCTCCCGTTTTTGTTTTTCAAATTCTTTACTCCGCCTGCCGTGATCAATAACAACATTGCATGATCCAAGATGAATGAATAGCCTAATGGAAGTTCTATGTAAAATCTAGTAGCGCATCTAAACAAGTTTATAAAAATCGAACTCATTTCGTTCTGCTATCCACTCGACGTAGTGCATGATGTGTAACAATGCCATTATTGGTAACGCATGTCTATTGACTCTGCTTGATACCACTCTTTCTACTCGATGATGTAACTATAATGTGTCAACTACTAACTGATATCGGATTTCTTGTCACTAGAGGAAAATGTGAAGCAAGGAATCTTCATTCATTATGTGTATCATAATGAAGTGTATTTGAAACACAAAATTTAAACTTCTATTGCATTCTATTATCAGTGTGGTGTGATTTAAACATTTATAATGAAGTGTATTTGAAACACAAAATTTAAACTTCTATTGCATTCTATTATCAGTGTGGGTGTGATTTAAACATTTATAATGAAGTGTATTTGAAACACAAAATTTAAACTTCTATTGCATTCTATTATCAGTGTTGGTGTGATTTAAACATTTATAATGAAGTGTATTTGAAACAAGTTAGCAAGTCGTAGCTAAACTGATAAAATTGTAATTAATCACAACTAAATCTTTCATTGTTTTCTCGTGTTGGCGGTGTGTAAGGTCGAAAATTTTCCACACTAAATGCAACGGTCTTTCAAAACCCATTTGTTTAACGTTTTCTTTCCGCGTTACACTCGAAAATCCAAAATTTTAGGGGTTGTTGCAACAAACGTTTGTTTATTTTTTTTATTAAGTACGAAGCTACACGATGGGTTATCTTTACTCTATCCATCGCGGGTATCGAAACCCGAATTTTAGAGAGTGGGAGGGGCACACAACAAAATTAAAGGATCGTTTAAGCATAACCTTGCTTTCGGTGGATGTCCCCCTGAATTTTTTAATACAAGTGACCTTAGCAGTGCATTAGTTTCATATGTGTGAAAAAGTGTGTGTGTGTGTGTAAACGGACTCACTTATTAGCAGTCAAAATATATATTTTAGTCTTTCGAGTTATTATAACAATCATTACATTCTAAAAAACAAAAAAGTTTTCATTTATTTAAAAGTTTACATTTTTTTGTATCTTACCTCGAATAGGTATTAAAGACAAGTGTCGAAACTCTCACTCAGTAAACTTTATTGTAACAGCTTGGAGATTTGGACTAAAATACTATGTGCCAAACTCTAATGCAGTTCAGCGACCCAATAAAGCTGTCAGCAAATAAAATGTGTTGAACAAAAGCTGGTAATTGATGAGTGTTCTATCAATGCCGACTCCGGCTGAGGTTTTCTTTGTGACTAACCGTTAGGCTAGTCAATGGCGAGCAAGAAAGGAAAACGTTAGTTTAGAGTTGGTCTTTTCCCTCTTGCTCGAGTCACAGCTGGTATCGATTGATCGCAGTAAGGCTAACAGAAGCGATTGAAAGAAGTGAGGCTACTGGTTGTGATGTTATTGCATCTGTGCCTTTGGACCCATGCCCCAACATATATAAGATGGTGCTTTTTGTTTCTTTTTATCTGTGGCAGAAAGGCGACCACCATCAAAAAGTGATAATGGAGGAAAATAGCTATGGCTTACCCAGTTATTTTCTCGTTATGAAAAACTGAAAGATGCTTTGATCGCATTTCATGTGTTTAGAAAAGTGCACCAAGCCAACATCACTCTTCTGTGAGGTCCTCCGATGTTAAGTCATGCATAAAAGTATCTGTACTTTTATTTTGTTACAGCATGATTCTCCTATCTAACTGGAGGATGATGTGTGGAGAGGTTACAAAGTATCCATGTATATATATATATATATATATATATCGTTATTATAAAATATTATGACGTTTCCTTGATTCATAAATGACAGGAAAAGAATAAAAGAGTGGCTCTTAATGTCAAATAAAATATTTTTTGAGCGTGGCTAAATAATTAGCGTGTCACGCTGCGGCTCCAGAGGTTCAGGGTTCAAACTGACATAGACACTATCTATACTTTTTGTCATGGAGAAGGGGTAAAACTGTAACAGTAATGCAGTCCCACTGCATAAGTGACGGACACTTACTGACTAAAGAGTTTGTCTTTTATGTGGTTGGCAGTTCTGAGTTAAGGATGGCTGTGTCTGGTCGTTTGGGTCTTCACCTGGCCTTTAGCTTATGCGTCGCATAAGGTACTGTTCAACTTGAAAATTCCAAATACCCGTGTCTTGGTTTATATGAAAATGATGCTTTGGAAAGGAGCAATTATTTCATTCATAATAGAACAGTTATATAATTCTTTAACACACAATGGTCGTCTGAGGTGTTTTTTATACTTAGTTCAAGATGCCCCCCAGTGGCACAGCGGTATGTCTGCGGACTTACAACGCTAGAATCCAGATTTCGATACCCGTAGTGGGCAGAGCACAGATAGCCCATTGTGTGGCCTTGTGCTTAATTACAAACAAACAAACAAATATTTCAAGATTTAGTTTTTCTTTAATTATTATTCTATTTATTGTTCACTGATCTTCTTTACTTTGGGTTTTTGAACGATTCCAAGCATTTCATAGAAATCTTCAATTGTGTTTTACTGTCTATATACAGTTTATTAAATATCTAACGGCCAATAATTGCATGGCGATAAACTAGGCACTTTGATAAAATTTACGGAAGTTATTGGTCGTTTGTTATTTAATAAATTATTTTACAATATGTTCCACACTACAATCGACGTTACAATAACTTAAAGACAAACGACTACTTGTTTTTTACAATTGAAGGAAACAAACTATCACTCTAGTGTGGTTGCCTTTTTTATACTTTCGCAACCAAACTCTCGTTATCTTTGATGCTCAGAAAATATCGATTCTCTCCTCCTTAACAATCCAAAGCCGTCTATTACCATCGTAATAACCAATTTGTAAGGGATCGCCTTCAACTTGATTCAATTTTCTCGAAAGCTATGGATCTTCGAAAAAATGGAAGTGCAAGATGGACGGTGTAGCTGAAAGGGGAAAAAAAAATAAAAAATCTTTGTAAAAGCAAGTTTTGGAAGATTTCAATAATAAAAATGTCGAAATTGTGTTATTTATACTGCATGGTGCACACATTCACGAAAGAGAATATTTGGTTAACAGTGTGCCAAGGAAAATATATCACTTATAGTTGGAATTGAAGAATGGAAGTAGTTTCTTTTTTACTTCTGCAGATGCTTATACCAACAGGGGGTATACTGTTGTAGCCAACAGTATATTGGAGATAGAAGCAACAGGCTTAATGTAGAAAATTCGTTAAAATTAAAATTCGTTGTTCGCTACGAGCCTTTTGTATTTATCAAAGTGATTACAGTATTTACACTTTCTTTCAATATTATGTATCTCTTCCGGAGTCTCAATAGGCAAGTTTCCCAAATAAATAGCTTCAAAGTAACATAATTCCTAAGTTATGAAATATTAAAGCTCGTTTTTAATTCGTTCATCTTTCTCAATAATCTCTCACACACAAAAATACATTTACCCTGTTCATTGTTGCACAGTGTTTTCTATCATCGAAATAATTAAAATGAAACATTTATAATATCCCAAACCAATACAAAAGAGCTTAGTGACGTTAAAATACTTCGTTATTGCACCTTTCAAAGATTTGACTTACAAATTGTGATTCTCTTTAGCTTATTGTCTGATTTTAAGGAAAATTTTCCATAGTTCAAACATTAAAAATTCAGCCTATCCATCTATGTTAACTTCATGTTTATGAATGAGACTATAACCTACTGAAAAAACAGTAACATTTTCTTGGATATATCTTTATTTAGAGTATCAAAATGCTGCTTTTGAATATTTTTTTTTATTAAAAGTTAGCAGAAAGTCTTTGAGATATTTTCTTTCATATATAAAACAAGCTATAATTTCAGAGTTTTGGTATGGTTTATGTAAAAGCTCTGATTTCTACAGCGCACATGTGGCAATGACATTTTGGTAAACTATAGAAAAACAAATTTTCTTTAATAACCGAATAGCATTTAATACTAGTTGCAGAGTCAATATGTAAATAATGCATTATATATTTTTAAAACCTAGTTCTGATTATGTGGTAATTCAACTCTTACACGTTTCAAGGTTGGACCCAATACTTCTCACACGTCAAACAAGTATTATATACCATTTTAAATTCTAGATTTGGTAATATGCTAATTCAATGTTTACACATTCCGGGGCTGGATCTAATATTTGTCTAATGCCAAGCGAGTGTCATACCATCAGAAGTAATAGATTATTCTCGTAGCTATTGTTAGTAAGGTAATTTTAAATATCTAAACTACTTATTAACCACATTTCTTCACTCTCACAGAAAAGGCACACCCTCGAGCCTAATCATAAGAAGGACTGTCACTAGATACGTGCCATTTTTTTTTTATCTGGTGATCTGACGTTTGCATATCCTGTGAACACTACTGTCGAGCGAGAACCAAGCCATCTCAGCTAGTGCTATAGCACTTATTTACACTAATTAAAACTACCTGGGCACTATAATGGTTTTACGTTATTTGTTGTTAAGTGCAAAGCTACACAATGGTTTATCTGTGCTGTTGTGGGATCGAAACCCAATTTTTAGCGTTAAAAACCTCTCAGGCTTATCGCTGATTCACGAGGTGGAAGGGGATGGTTTTGCAATTTTTTTTATTATTTATTTCACAGAAGCAATGCGTGTGTCACTAGAAAAATACCTATAGATGGGTGGATAGATGTTATTATTCATATATAATTTGGTAAAACATTACAAATTTATAGCTGAATTAGTGTTTCTTAAAATTAACATATGAAAACAAAACACGAGTGATTATCTAGATTGTTTAATTCGTTATATATTTGTGGACTTTAAAGTTGTCTTGAAAAGTTTCAAATTAGTACAAAAATGACATATTGTCACATGGAGCTGCTTTTATTATTTCATTTCTTTTTATAAAAAAACTACTAAATACATTTCCCATGAATATAGAGCTTCGAAACTCTCCCAAGCTGAACATAAATATATATACAAGTTATATTTACAAATTTTATACCACAATACGTAATCAAAATAGAATAAATTTGGGTGAGCACTTTTGATGTGTTTACTGATAGAACACTTATAGTATTAATTTAACCTTTTTTTTAGGCTATTTTATTGGCTAGCTAGAGATAGACAGTTTCCTTTTTATCCCATGGAGAAGTCAGTGACAGTTAATCATAACCCAGTGCAAAATTCTTGTACAAGGAAGCTGATAATACACACGAGTTCATTGGAGAAACGACAGCTTAGACAAGCAGACACATGTTAATGTGTCTCAAAGAATTGATTTTAGCTTAGATGGATGAGCAGTTGAAATCGGCCAGGCTGTAGGCTTACTTCATCAATAATGTGGCACGTCGAACTGTCTAGGTTGAGACGCTTATCGAAAATGAACGTTAGCGACTATGCTTCAACCGTATCGGTGAATAATTAGAATCATCTATCAGCGAGAATCCACCTCCTAAACACAGTAATAAACGTCAGCACAGAACTTGTGAAGGTTTAGTCGAGTATAACAAGGTTTAAGTTTTTTTTTAATATAACCTATTCGATAGCAAAATGAATCATGTCATGTATATAAAATTATACCTAGGGAAGAGGGAAGAGGGAGCTCTTAAAATCTCACATGCAGAATCTCCTTTCTTGCAACAGTTTAGTATTGGATGAATTTTGATTATAGATCTACTTATAACCCGATATAAAGACTAAGAACTTCCCCTTCACAAATCTTGTTATTTCTATCTGAATAAACAACGTATATTCATAGAAAAGACTCTGAAAACGTTTAAGATGCACTACAAAATATGAAGAATCATTATTGTGGTTTCCAAATGATGGTTATCGTGAATCAACGAATATCTTAATTAGAATATCTAAATATCTGCTATAAGAAACAAGTTTCATTAAATTGTTGGCTATAGTAAAACATTACTTTTTCATCTGTAAACTAATTTTAAACAAATACAAACTTCAGGTATATTATTTCAGAGTATCGGCTTAATTTACTGAAAAGTAAAAATAGGCCTATGTAACAAAAAAGATATGATATATAGTTGGTTATTAGTAAGCCAAATGGCCCACATGTTGCTCTTCAATTGAAATTCAAACTACCGATATATAATCCACCATGATAAAAACACATTTTTAAATACATAATATTCTTCTGTTCTTTATAGCACTCTATTGCCAATTGTAAATCCAGCTATACACGTTTGGAATCAATAGTCAGAAATTGTGAGTGTTTATTAATGTCTACTAAGGATTATTCTTTACCATTCCTTACTAAAGAGTAATATCACCAATGTTTCCTAAGATTTGAAGTCTAGCAATGCGTGTTAAGGATTAGTGTCTACCATTCTTTCCTAATGAGTAGTTCTATCAATGTTTACTAAGATTGAATATCTAATAGCGTTTACTAGGGATTAGTGTATGCCCTTCTTTGCTAAAGAGTAGTTCCATCAATGTTTACTAAGACTGAATGTCTAATAATGTCTACTAAGGATGAGTGTCTACCATTCTTTGCTAAAGAGTAGTTCCATCAATGTTTGCTAAGATTTAATATCAACTAATCTTTACTAGGGATTAGTGTATGCCTTTCTTTGTTAAATAGTAGTTCCATAAATATTTATTAAGATTTTATGTCCAATAATGTCTACCAAGGATTAGTGTCTACTATTATTTGCTAAAGAGGAGTTCCATCAATCTTTACTAAGATTTAAAGTGTAATAATGTCTACTAAGAATTAGTGTTTACTATTCTTTGCTAAAGAGTAGTTCCAGCAATGGTTGCTAAGATTTAATGTCTACTAATGGCTATTAAGGATTAGTGTCTACTATTCTTTGTTCAAAAGTAGTTCACTTCAATAGTAGGAACAGCTAGCTCTCGAGTAGCCTTCTGCGGAATTAAACAACCAAATGAACTAATCCTACTCCTTGTAAAAGAGTTTTAAGTCTCTTTGTATGTGTGTTTATATATATGTGTGTGTGTATATCCGTACATATTATTGAAACGATACTTGATGGATTGCAGAATCCACAGTAACCAGTATGGGTTTTTAAAGCATATTTATATTTCAAAATCTAAACATAAAAAATAACAGTTTTATAACCTAGATACATCAAAGATTAATAAATCAAGGATTCGTTGTGGTAGATTAAATTCCTAACGACGAGTCTCCCCGGTAGAACAGCGCTAAGTTTACGAACCTATAATCCAGTGTTTGATTCCCCGTGGTAGACACAGCAGACAGCCTAAAAGTAGATTTTCTCTAAAATAAACTGTAACTTAACCCCAAGAATACCAATGGTTACAATTACTGACTTAAAATATATTTTTATCTTGTTAAAACAGTAAACTACATTAATTTAAAGATTTGTTACCCCGCATTCGTAAAATATGAATTAAGTTTCTGTTCCGTGTCTCTTAAGCCTTATGAATACAAAATGGCTGATAGTTCCTACGGAAGCTGCATGTTTCATGTTGGGAATTAAACTATGGAATGTTTAATATTAAGAAATATTAACATTATTTAGGAAACAAAATCGAAGCACTGATAAACATTCTAATTATTTCAAGGAGTTTCTAATGCATTATGAAGAAGAAAACAGTATGATGTAATACCCGCACGTGAGGCCACACTTTGTTTACTTATATGTATAATTCATGAAGTTTGCATTATTTAATAACACCAATGGAAACACATACTTTACTTAATTTTTCTACATTTTACTTAACTCTAACATGGTAAAAAATTCCTTCCAGTTTTCAATTCTTTTCCTTTCTTTTAAGCCAGATGCTAATATTCCCACTAACTGAAGTTTCGCATTGTGTCCATCCACTCCACAACTATTGAAACCAGCAAAGGTTCGATAAAGAAATATTGAAAAACTAGAAAAGCGAAACAGAATCCATAGGGGCGACAGATATATATATATTCAATGATGTAAGCAAGTAAGATATTCAGTATCTAACAAAGATTTTAAGATTTTGGGGAGGTTAGATGAGTGGGATTGCTGGTGATTCATGGTAAAACAGTTCTAATTTTTTTTTAATTCACTTCGACATCAACTTCACATATATTCCAGTATTTATTTTTTTTAAATGACGTTTTTTTTTAAAGGGTGTTCTGTTGTTGAATATATAAAATACATGACTTTAAATTGAAACGATTTCTTTCCAGACAGCAGGGACGTTTATTACACATAGATGAATTCAAGTATCGTGGCTTCTCGTTCGTCTGAAGCTTATACGGGTTAATGCGTGATTCACCGTATTTATACTTAGTTGAGCGAGTCCACTATTTTTATAATCAATTTTCATTACTTTTAGAGACGTTTATTACAGATTTTTGTTTTTAAAAATACTGATCACGGGTAAGTATTGATAAAGTTTTTCTTAAAAAGTTAAAATACACAGAAGCTGACAAAACATTGTGAACGATGTTTTTTTTTAATTTGTATTTAATAATAATAATAATACTCCTATGATCAAGTTGGTTGGTTAGTTTATTGCTCGCCCCCACCTTGGCGCCTTTATTTTATTTTATTTTTTATCTTTTTTTAAGTCGAAAGTACATTACATGATTTATTCTTAGCCGCTATTTTTTATTTTCATGCTACATAATGTTATTGACGTGGAAACTCTCAAACTTAAACTCACGTGTTACACAAATATTATATTTACGCCATTTAGAGTTAAGATCTAAAATGTATAAAATCATTTAGTTGCATAAAACTTTAGTTTGATGTTTGTGGATGGAGTGAAGTAAGCTGATATAGTTTCCCTAAGTTACGTAGAGAAACACGCAGTCCATCACGTAACGTTTCCCAAAATTTAAAACATATTTACGTCCACATGAAGAAGTGGAAAGATATTCATACATTATCATGTGCGGATACACTTCTGCCTCTACACGAGGATGTCGGTGGAGAGCACGGTAAACATTAGTATACTCAGTTCTTCCGCACCGTGTCAATATCTCGTTACAACCAACGGATGAAAAAGCTTAGGACAACATAGTAGTAGATTTGGACTTCAAACCTACCCCCCCGTAGAGCGAGAGAAAGTTGCGATTACCCGTTCTCAGTACTGTGGTTGCCAAGAAGAGTGGTACACACATTCTACTTGAATGAATATTAAAGTTTACGTTTTTCTACATTTTGACTGCAAGCAAACTTTATGTTGATTCTGAACAGGGAAATTGTGGAAGTTTTAAACCACTTTGAGTTTAGAATGTACGCTACTGTTAAGAAAAATCATATATATTTCGTATATACAAGAAAGTATATATATATGTGAAATAGTAATATTTCCAGGAACAGTTTGGAACTAATAGAAGCTGCAGATAATATAGCATTCTAAGTACAGAAAAAAGTGTCCTACGAAACTTTTATTTTGAGGTTTCTAGAATAAACGTCTCTTACGATTAATTTACTACCGATTAAATGATGAACAAAAGAACCAGACAAATGATAAAAATAAATTTATTAAACGTTTTAGAATGAACTGATACCATTTTCATGCCACATTCACAACTAATATAAGACCAGAAGTTCAGTAAAAGAGATGTTTTCATAATTTCAACTGAATGTTTCCACCCCATAGATCTATTTGACCCCATAGATCTATTTGACCCTATAGATCTATTTGACTGTTAGAGAGTAAAAAACTATTGATATATATATACCTGTTTGACAGCGACTGTGTAAACTGAATTCTATTTCTGAATAATAGTATCGCAAAGCTTATATTGTATGTATTATGTCTCATTTTTTTTTAAATATACACTGATATATATATACAAGTTCACGTTGAGATTCTATTTACGAACCAATGCTACATGTTACGCAAATACCTTTTTTGCGTTAAGATATCTTGCTGTGAGATTAAAGGATCAAACGCAAAAAGAGTTTGTTTTTTAGAACAAAGTCGCCACCGGGGAATCGAACCTCGGATTTTAGCGTTTTAAGTCTCTAAACTTACCGAAAACACCAGTAAAAATAGCCGGCAGTTTTAAATAAAGATGTCTATGCTTGAAGTTTAGCAGTCACTCACTGCCTGGTTTAAGTCTATTATTGCTCTCCTCGGAATGCTTATACACATGTTTAAATAAAAACAACAACAAAAATAAAATAATATCAGACGTACAGTGTCTTCACTTTTTAGACCCGGCCGTTTAGCATAATTAAGGCGATTAAAGTGCCTTTTAGCCCCATTGAGTCGATTAAAGTGCCGTTTAGGTTGTAAATTCCAGCTCCAACACCAAAATAACACAACTTGATTGAAATAACACTAAAACACCGAGAAGTGAACCACACACAAGGAAACTAAAAATAAAATATTTGTTTTGTTTGTTTCGAATTTCGCGCAAAGCTACACGAGGGCTATCTGTGCTAGCCGTCCCTAATTTATGGTATCATCAGCTTAGAAGAAGAAACTATTGTTTTCATGTAGCTGGTAGGAAGGAACAATTTACTGTTATTATTCCAAAAGGAACCTGTTGGCCTGAGTGGGAGTTGATCGTCGAAGAAACGATTAACCCATAGGGGAATTTGATAACAACACGCGATGTATCGCAGTAGTTTTAGTCAATTATGGGCTGTTTTCTGCAGGTTATACTTAAATTGCAGTTTCTCCGTTTGGTGTATAGCTGATTACTACCATCTGTTCTCAGTAATGGCAACATAATAACCGTCAGTTTTTTCCCCATTCTCAGTGTTAATCTCTGTATTACATGCAGCCTTTCTGCGTAACATCACCTAACTTGTAGCATGCGAAATTGTCCTGCCTAGAATAGGATAACCGAAGTGATAACAATTAGTTACTTTTTATGGCTTTCTGTACACTCTAAATAGGTTCGTGCATTCGTAAATTAATTAAGTAAGCCATTATTTATTTTACACAAAACTTGCATAAAGTTTGAATGCACGACGATACGGTAAAGATATTCTGTGCTTATAGGCATTACAAAAAAGCTGCCCATAAGATAGAGCTGAAACTAATATATATACATATATTGAAGTAAGAAATGCATTTAGTGTTCATGCTAATGCCCGTGCGCAGTACGTAACAACAACAAAAAAGGTTAAATTAATGTATTATCTGTGATAATTCTTTCCTCGTGCACTTTCAAAATGAGACCATAAAAGTGTGCAAGTAAATATAAATTACAACTGTTCGATTTATCCGTGTACATTTAAGAAAAGGTTCAACTTAAGAAGCCTGCTCTACGAACAATCTGGCTGGAATGAAAGAAAAAAAACAATAATTGAACACTTGAGAAGTCTGCTCTACAAACGATCTGGCTGGAACTGAACTTGTTTTGTTTGTTTGCTGCTAATTACAAAGCAACACAATGGGTTGTCTATGCTATGCCCACCACCGGTATCGAAACTCTATTTTTATCATTATAAGCCTTCAGATTTGACATTGAGCCACTGGAGAGGGGCGGGGGCTGAACTAGTTCAAAATGGAATTATTTATTTGGTTGAGAAATGATTTTCTAATCTAATCTCAGCTCATCGAGTTTCTTATTACTTTGATACCCTAACTGTAGTTTACAAAACAACTGTGTAACTTGGTACAGCGTACTCGTACATTTAAGTACACAACTATTATTGCATAGAAAATTTAAAAAAACACACGAACACACTCTTAGAAAATTCGTAAAATGATTCAATATGTTTTAGGGCTTAAAAACCTTTAATATTTTGTTATAACGATCAAAGATTCAGGAAAATTTCAACTGTCTGAGTAATGTTATTGACATTCTACAAATATATAAAGGAAACAATTTAAGATTAAGAGAAATAACAGGAATTTAGATTTTTTTTACAATTTAATACACTTAGCTCCTCATCCCTAACATATAATGAAAATGTTACGAAAAAATTTTTGAACATAATTTTTAATTTTGTTTAAAACTCATATTTCATTATTGAATTAGAGACGCTTAATGATCCAAATGAAAATCTGCATGACCTGAAAATTTAATAAAACAGTGACCATAAGGCAAGATTTTATTAAATTCATACTTTAATATGTTTATATTAGGTGTACTTTGACAAAAAAAAGTTTCACAAATATAATTAAATAAATTAATAATAGTTGAGAAATAAGTGGATCGTGGCCAATAATTATTCATCAGATCACAAGTTATCAGCCTTCCTAATAAAACTACAAAACAATAATTATTCATCAGAGCACAAGTTATCAGCCTTCCTAATAAAACTACAAAATCCCTCTAGTGTGTTACCGTAGCCGTAATTCTAGAGCCTCTACATGTCGGTGATAAAAATCCCTCTAGTGTGTTACCGTAGCCGTAATTCTAGAGCCTCTGCATCGGTCGGTAATAAAAATCCCTCTAGTGTGTTACCGTAGCCGTAATTCTAGAGCCTCTACATTGGTCGGTGATAAAAATCCCTCTAGTGTGTTACCGTAGCCGTAATTCTAGAGCCTCTGCATCGGTCGGTGAATAAAAATCCCTCTAGTGTGTTACCATAGCCATAATTATTTGATGTTAAATTACACTAAAAGTGATTCGCTTTATAATTTTGAATTACATTGAAAGTAACAATGAAGTCATTGGAAGTTTGTTTGTTATGAAGCTCAAAGCTAAACAATAGGCTATTTATGTGCTCTTCTCGCGTGGGTATCGAAAACCGAATTTTTGTAGCGTTATAAACCTTCAGACATAGCACTGAGCCGTCGGAGGGGGGGGACTAGATATACTTAAACAATATTTTTGTAATTGTTTTTTTGTTTGTTTGTTTTTAATTATGCACAAAGCTAAACAAGGGCTATCTGTGCTCTGCCCACCACGGGTATCGAAACCCGGTTTTTAGCGTTGTAAGTCCTCAGACATACCGCTGTGCCACTGGGGGGCGTTTTTTTTGTAATAAAAATCTCATACAAAACGTACTTGTTTAGAACACAATCTCATGAATTATACACTTTGACCTTTTAGAACGTTAGATTGGAAATTACGCCACGTTATAGTTACTATATTATATATATATTCAAACGACAATATCACACTAATCATGAACTATCAACCTACCTAAAGAATTCTTTACCAGTTAAGCTTTTAATGTGAGTAGCAGCTCATGATCGCTTCCAATAAAAATAAGTATAACCAGAAATGAGGAATAAGCACGTATAGATTACCCCTGCTTAATGCGTAATTATGGTCATTTACCGCTCAAAATTTCAAATGGCACTTGCAAAAAACGCCGTAATGAAAGTTTCAAATGTGGGAAAAGAAACTGCGTAACTTTTTTACCGTAAGTGCACAAATATTTTTAACCACTTCAGATGAAAGTAGTAAGTGCTGTGGGTATAGTATGTATATCAGCAATATATATACGTCATTTCCGGTTGTCAATGATGAATAAAGTTAGAACAAATATTGAACAAGGAAAAAAAGCTTTTCGAGACGCTGTTATGACGAATTCGCTTAAGCACACTTAAAACGTATATCTGAATTTTCTTATTCATATGCAATCTGAAAAATAATGCTGATTTTTTTAACATTACTTTCACAGCTACTCAGATTTCTGCTTTTTAGAAAGTTTCGTTTCTGTTGAATCTATTTTAGATTATAATGTTAGATTATTTAACTCTGAATTTCATTTAATCGAAAACTCTAAGTTTGTTTGTGTTTGTTTTTTGGAATTTCGCGCAAAGC
>NW_013671169.1:44195-52497 GCF_000517525.1 Limulus polyphemus
GAGCGCCTTATCCAACTGGCCATGCCAGGCACAAAACTCTAAGTAGAGTTATCATGAGTGTTCAGTTTAATTTTCAGTACATTTCTATAGCTACCACTTAAATAGTTCTTAGGTATGGTTGGGTGAAGCGTTTAATTGTTAAATACATAACGTACTTGTAAATCTTTTATTCGTTGAGAAATGTTGAACATAACCAGTTTTTTGAAAATTATAAGACAACATAACGTTAGCTTGTAGATTGTACGTGGTGGGTCCCGCATGCCCAAAACAATAAAAGTTAACTAGTTCCTTTGTGTCGCACGTTCTAAAAATGTAATTATCCCACACACCACCAGGGGAGATAGCAACATAACAAATACTTGAAACTTACCTTTTAGAAAACCAATTTACTCCGAATTTCTCACTAAAAGATTTTGCTTCAACGTAACTAGAAAGTACTGGCTAAAGGTATTGTTTTTGTTTCTTAGAGTACTCTGCTTGTGGCCAGTGAAAAGAAAAGGAAGATTAAGTGAAAAAACATTTTTATCTCAGAATTGTAGTAATGGTTGGTTCTACGATATGTGGAAATAGGAAATCGCTGTAATCAACTTACTGGTTGAAGGGGAGAGGAAATAGGAGTATTTCAGTTGCCTCGTTTGCGGTACCAGTTAGACTTAGATATATAATACAAGTTATATATATATATACACACAGTTCAGTAAAACTATATATAACGTTTTTATATGTAAACTCATCACAGGATGTGTGGCAATAGCTTTAAAGTTACCCTAAAGTTCTAACTAAATTGTTGGACAATAAAAGTTACAAAAATCAACCGATATTTTAAATTGCCTAGAAACCACAAAAATCTCAAAAACGTGTTTTTATACTTTAAACATCAAATGCGCGTGAAGTGGAACTGAAAGTAATAACTTTAAAACATTCACGCCACCTGTTTTCTGACAATCTACATAAGCGGTAATTATATAAACACATATATTTATAGTAGCAGAGACTCGAAAAACATTTGCGGTCAGATTAGTATCTTTATTGCAACAGTACTTTTTTAAATACAACATTTCTAAAATAATACAAAAGAATTCTAATCACAGACACCGAAATCAATACGTCCACTTTCTTAGGCCTAACATTAGTTAAGCCTTTATTAACTACGATCTATATTCGATAAAGAGATAGATTAACACTGTAACTTGTGTACATTTTCTGCTTTAGTTTACTTAGGGCTAAGTTTTACCGTACTTAATAATACCAATAAGTAAACTTCTAATGTTATTCTACGACATAACACGAGATTTTTTTTTTTAAAAAAACTTGGATAAACTTTTAATATGTTGCTGTACAAAATGTCTACTAAAGTACATTTACATCTGCCTTTTCTTTACATCCGTTGAAATGGAGTACGCGCTCATGCGCACTTAGGTATTAATGTGTGCTCATTTTCAGGATAGACAAATCTGAGTATTATCATCATTGAAGAAGAAAGAGGTCAACGCTGAACCTGACCCTTCCTGGTCCAAAACATTGACCGAATCTCAATGAATAAGAATCAATCATAATAGATATATATGCATAATACATTTTGGATATTTATATTGTTGTAAAGAAAAAAAAACGATTAATTGAATTTACTACGCGAACACGTTTTCTTTGCTCATGTGCTGTCCACGAGAGAGACAAACTCCATTATATATGTGGCATAACTACAGTTACGTAGCAGATGTTCCAAACATAGAATATTGTTTACTCAATAGCTTTTTTTTTTACCATGATTGTTGTCTAACGAACCGAATCTAGCGGTCATTTTCGATAAAACAAGCTAAGCCGTCAGTAAAAAGGAAGCATCTAAAACAGAACAATAAAATTAAACTTCATTTATTTGCAGAAAATACCAGTAACAGATAGTCTTGGCTTCTAGATACCAGTGCTAAATGTAGACTTATTTTTAAGACTTTGGTAAATAAGGCCTTTTCCATTCAAATACTCTGTTTTAAGAGCTTTTGATGGATTCTTTTTTTTTTATTATTATTCTGCTTCACTAGACATGCATATCCAGTGATCTCCAGAGTCTTTGTTCTTGTAGTAAAGATTACTACTGATTTTTAGTAATTGGCCTAATCCCTCTTGTCAATCTAGTTTATAAAGAGCATTAGCGAACTTCAGGAAAAATTGCAGAATATTTTAAAAAACTTCAATAGTTTGCTTCGCGGCATATTAATTTTAAGTTTTGTAAAACCAAAGAATTAGCCAAACTTCTATTGTGAACCAAAAGACTTTTTCCACAAAGCCCATCAATCAAGGACAGCTAAAAGGACAAAAGAACCCATTTACTCTAGAATATTTTTCTTCGTAATTGATAACGTAATGTACTATTATGAGTCATTATGAACAGTTATCTCCAAAAGTCTCGTTCTTAGAGTGTCACTTCTCTACATTGTTTTGATATGACACAGATCTGAAGCGTCGAGACTGATTTTTTTTTAATACATTAACTTATAAAGAAACCACTCTAAAAGGTTTCGCTCGTGGTTTTTTTTTGTTATTTTTTTAAACAAGCAATTAATTTTAAATCTGTTGTAATTAATTTTGTTTATGACATTATTATGAAATTATACTGATTTTTTATTGTAATTCTATTCTGATAGTTAACGTCGTGACACAGAAAATAAAATAAATGGTTTTATTTTATCGTATTTCAAATGATGCCGAAGAAAAACGTATTCGAGACACTTACTAATCCCCCGTTGGGACAGCGGTAAGTTTTCGGAATTACAACAGCAAAATCCAGTGTTCGATTCCAGCAGATAGTTCAATGTGATATTGTTCTAAAACAAATAAATAAATACACTTATTAAATAACGCCTGACTTTTTAAAATGGCACTCGGAACCATTTACTTTTAACCCAATCCAAGAAAAGACAGTTTAATATTTTGTATTTATGAATTTTTATATATTACAATTCTAATACTTAAAATATTGGAGTTCTATTACAATTATGTGTAAAACTCGCGCAACGAGCCATCCAACAAAGTGAGCACATTCTTCTAACGGTTCAGTTTATTTTGAATATAGTATATATAAAGGAGGTATATAGTAAAAGAACTAACAAAATGAATTGTCTTAATATAAATGTGTTGCTTTGATTTTTACACAAGTCTTTTAGATGATGATATTTTAAAGAAAGAAACGGGCTGGGCGTAGCTGACGTTCCAGGCTGCGGAAAGAAAGGTTCATCGGTGCCACAAAACACGCTCTGCAATTTCAGCTATATATGTGTTATAAGTGATAGTCAATTCTGTTATTCGGTTAAGAGTGTCCGCGTAGTTGGCTGGTTATACACCTTCCTCAGTAATTCAAAATTGGAAACGACTAGCTTGAACATTCGGTTTCCTTAACCAGGCTGTTTAGCCCATGTATCGCCAAAAATTAGTCTAGACAATGTCTGACGATTTGGAATGAACTTTTATTGTTGCTGGTAATTAACAAATTTGCGGTAGTTTGTTTTATAATGTAATATTGATAAAATAGGGCATTCCATATAAGTATGAATGTACATGCTATACGGTTGCTTGTTTCACAACGTAATATTGGTAAAATTAGGCATTCCATATAAATTAGAATGTACATGCTACACAGTTGCTTGTTTTAACACAGAATAGTACAATGGTCTGCGGGGAATAAAGCCGAATTCTGGCATTATAAGTCCTTAAGTTTTCTATTGGTCATACTATTTAGTATATCAAATGGCATTACTTATCGATTTTGTTTAATTTTCATAGTATACTTTTATTATAAAAGTTGTTTTGCATTGTTATTTTAATATGTGTATTTAGGACTAGCCTATACCTCCTAAGCTAGCCGAATCTCATGAGATATTATTGGGATTGTGGCCGAAAATACCGTTAACAGCAAGGTACACAACCAATAAAACAATTCATTCTATTCTTTGTTAGTAAAAGTGCAAGAAGGGTGTATTTAATTAGCTATACTGATTGAAGGTTAATTTTTCGTTTCACCCTAATACATAGTTTGATCGGAAGTTAATGTTAATTACCACTGGGGGATATTATAGGAAGTTCATTTTGTGAGAAATTGCTTGAGAATTGTTTGTTTAGCGCTGATGTCTTGTCACAAACAATCCACCGTAATAATGAAATACGCAGTAGGCTGGAATACATGAAGAGAGGGGATGGAAGATCTCGCTTGTTTGCTTCTATGAAAAACAAAACAGAACAACAACAACTCAAAAACAGTAGATTTATTAACATTCGATTCAATTATTTGAAAATGTGATTTGCCTAGTGTGTCGTGTCGTTTCTCCTCAAATTGATAATTTGTTTTTTAATTTGTCTTGATAAAGGAACCAAATACGTAAATGTGATATCATTATTATATATTTTTATATATCTTCTTTTGGAAATTTTAAACTATGAGATTTACACTTTTTATTTCAACTTTAATGTCCTTTCTTTCGGTTGTACGTTACGAGAACAATCATAACAAGAAACCACATTTACATCAAAACCACTACATCACTATTCTACCCATAAAACAGAAACATCTTAAAACACAGACGTACAAAAACTTGTTATTAACTTATCAAAGTTATCGCTAGATGACACTATAAAAACTATGGAAGCTACGTGCATATTACACAGAGTCCGAAACATTATCTTCAAAACAAGACCTATGGACGCAGGTCTTGACACCATACAGACACATATTTGACTTGCTATTCCACTTTCCCACAACGAGTAACATGACTTAGTTAAATCAGTCATCCCAGTTTCTCTTAACACTGCATCGTAATGGGACGTAACTTCCTCTGAATCATCATTGTGCGTCAACGGTTTAATGGCAAGCCAAATATATTAGGTTTCTTGCAGAACACACACACACAAACTGACTTGAATATTTGTAGTTTATATGAAGATTAGGTCTTACTATATAAAATTATTCACGTTGATACAAGTGTATGTGGGCAGAATCTTATCAAACAACGAGCCCCCCCCCCCAAAAAAAATAAAATAAATCACACGCACACACACACGAAAGAAAGACAATTGAAACTAAGATACAAACTACAATACGGGAAGATGCACAGAAGTAAGCTGGTAGTTTTAGGAACTATATAACGGTAGAGGGGTGCTCCGTCCATCAGAGTTAATCTCTATTTACAAGCCCCACATACGAAAGAAAAAACAAAAACATTTAAATCTGACAGCTGGAACTACCATTCACAGGCTGTAGTCAGTTGTCAAAAGACAGTTGCCCTTAATGAACCTTTTTGAATAGTTAAATACCTTCTTTCTTTTTAACGTTTGAGTGACAATGATAAAATTACTTTCGTGATCCTAGCCTTTAACAGCCGTGAGAACTTTCTGAAGTTAAGAGTTAAAACAGTATTCGTTTCAATTGCTAGCACACATAGTAAATTAGAAGAGTTATCGTTAAATGATATATAGATGAACCCGATTCGCTGGCTAGAATGTAGCATGTTTTAAGTTCAAATGTTCGAGTGAGACCATTATGACTCTACGATAATGTTCAGGAAGATAAATTTGAATATCATGCCACCTTTAGTGCTCTGAATTTATCACAATTATTGCTTCGACTGGCCTTTCCTTATGTATTCATCATACATAAGAGAGTTATCTATCTTTCTATTGTTTAATGACGTCCGAAAAAAAAAGTCTGCGTTTGACGTTTATCTTTATTTGATATGTCCAATTGTTTACAAAAGTCAGTTTCTTCATGTTAGATTTCCAGGTTGGTATTTTTCCTGGGAGAATTTATAAACTGTCCGATATATTATTGTGATATAGCCTAGAAAAAAACCCACGTGAAACTAAAGCTTCGATAACCTATTCTGGATGTGTGTTTGTCAAGCTAACACAGGCTTTTCAGACTAACGTGTCCACAGGGAAGGTAAAATACACTTTCTAATCCAGTGGACTCGGTGAGAAAGTAGAAAAAGAAACTCAAATGCAGTTAGTTCCAGTGCACGCTCTGATGGCTTCTGCAACAGGCACTATATAGAGAAAAGGCCTAAAGTCCCCACAGACACAAGCGGCTTTCAGCAGCCTTGACTAGCGTAATTAAATTTGAGCCAATCAATTGGTACTAGAAAATCAATTCATACAATTTGCCGGACGTTAGACAAACTCCAAGAGGCCTGGATGAAATATTGTGGACACGAGCATCCACACATGTATACATGCATGGAAACGTATACACAGTTTGCTGAATCTATTCCCTTTACTTCATTGTTATCTGCTAGTTAAGCTACTTTAGTAGGTACGTATAGATATAGAATATTATGCTACATTGTTGAAAAAAAAACTGACAGAGCGATAACGCTCTATCATACCTCTATCTAACTTTATATTTATATAGAATTAAAAGGAATACAATGCTGAAATAATTGCACAATAAGTAGTTTATCAAAAACAGGGACCAGCCCTAAAACGATCCTACATGTTTTGGTGTTCTTACGCCACCATCGTCAGTCTTTTTTTAGGGCAGGTCCCTGTTTTTAGTTAACTATTTATTGTGAAATATTTACAAAGCAACGTAAATGGTACTTTTTATGTGATTATCTATTAACACATTCCATACCGGTTTGGGCAGTTAATCGTCCATATGATATATCCAAACACAGGTTCAACGAATCTGCCTCATTTTATGTTGAACGATAGACAACAAGAAAGTGTAATTACTGATTGAAAATGTTCAAATTAAAACAGTGAAAATGAATGGATTTCGATGAACATATTTGGGTATTTTGGGTTGTGACAATATTTTTTGACCTATATTTCTTCTTTCCATTTTTAAGCTACCAGAATTAGGCAGAGATACAAGTATTTTTTTTCCATATGTTTAGTTGTTTTTTTGTGATTTCTATGTCGTTTCATTGGTCAACAATGTTGTTTGAAAATGTGAAACTATCTTAAACATTAGCGTTAGTAAGCCAACATACAGCTTATTAACGAATCCTGTGAATACGCAGAAAAGTCTAGAGTATTCACGTTTCGTTTTGAATTTCGCGCGAAGCTACACGAGGGCTATTTGCGGTAGCCTTCCCTAATTTAGCAGTAAAAGACTAGAGAGATGGTAGCTAGTTATCACCACCCACCGCCAAATCTTGGGCTACTCTTTTAACAACGAATAGTGAGATTGACCATCACACTATAACGCCTCCACGGCTGAAAGGGCGAGTATGTTTGGCGGGATAGAGATTCGAACCCGCGCCCTAACAATATGGGCATGCTGAGCCTCACGTTTTGTACGAAGGACAGACAAATAAACAAGATGTCATTGTAATACGTATTTAATCATTAAAGAGAAAACCTAAAACATTTGAATAACTTATTATTATCTGTATAATATCTAATATTAGCTGTTAATATGCAAAAGGTAACATCTTAAACCATTAATAAGATGTTTCATGACTGATAGAAGTGGTCAGCGGTAAATTTACAGACTTAGAATTTCGCTCGGCGGACAGAGCGCAGGTAGCCTATGTGTAGCTTTGCTCTACACAAACCAAATCATTACTTCCCGGTATTGTTCAAGTATCCACTGGTAGCGTTAGCAGAAGGAAAATAGAAATGACCGAAACAAATACACGTAGATATAGTTAGTGCAAGACTTCACAAGACGTCTTGAAGAAGAAATGTAAAAGAGAATGAAATCTGTGTTGTCCTGGTGACAATAAAAAAAACTGTAATATAAAGAAAGAAAAAAATACAGAGAATATTTTTATGATTTATGTTTTACTGTGAGAATATATATCATACTAAGTTGATTGACCGGGCTTTAAACAGCGGTTTATGACAACTGAGTAGTAAGAACAAGCCAAATATAATCAATGGCATTCGTTGCTTGAACTCAAAACCTAATGAAACTAACCATTCTCTCCTATTAGCGCCACATCAGGGCATATTTCTGTAAAACTAAAGATGTATTAGCAGATGAATCAAGGAAACTACTGAAAAAATAAATGTTATAATACAGAAGTGCAGAGGGGCGGTAATTATATAAATAAAAATCATAAATATTTAGATTCTGATCAGTGCTAGAGTGTAGAATAAACTAAATTAAATCAGGCACTATATAAAAAAAACTGTTTAAAATCTGTGCTAACGAAGTTTTTACCATATGTAAGTGATGTAGAGTAATAAACTATATTAAATCGGGCACTATATAAAAAAAACTGTTTAAAATCTGTGCTAACGAAGTTTTTACCATATGTAAGTGATGTAGAGTAATAAACTATATTAAATCGGGCACTATATAAAAAAA
>NW_013671169.1:53291-55600 GCF_000517525.1 Limulus polyphemus
CTGTATCTTGTGTGCTTGTTAAACCAATATACGTTTAACTTTCTACACATTTACTGTATCTTGTGTGCTTGTTAAACCAATATACGTTTAACTTTCTACACATTTACTGTATCTTGTGTGCTTGTTAAACCAATATACAAGTTTAACTTTCTACACATTTACTGTATCTTCTGTGCTTGTTAAACCAATATACAAGTTTAATTTTCTACACATTTACTGTATCTTGTGTGCTTGTTAAACCAATATACAAGTTTAACTTTCTACACATTTACTGTATCTTGTGTGCTTGTTAAACCAATATACAAGTTTAACTTTCTACACATTTACTGTATCTTGTGTTAAACTTGTATATTGGTTTAACAAGCATGTGTAGAAAACACAAGATACAGTAAATTAAACTTGTATATTGGTTTAACAAGCAGTTCAGGTTAAAAATACAGAATATTTTTCATTACTCAAAGTCTCACTGTCAAGAAGTGTAGAAAGGGCTGGCTGCCCTCCGTAAAGGTGAGAGATACTGTTGGCTGGCTGCCCTCCTTCTGGCCTACCTCAATATTGCAGTATTTTATCATTTATCCCATGCGTCACATAAGGTGCCTGTGAATGTTTGTTAAAACTTCGTCTAAACCGTGTCGTTTGTTTGGATTTCGCGCAAAGCTACACGAGGGTTGTCTGCACTAGCCATCCCTAATTTAGTAGGGATAGACTAGACGGAAGGCAGATAGTCCACACCACCGACCGCCAACTCTTTTACTAACGAATACTGGGATTGATCGTCACTTTATAACACTCCTACGGTTGAACAGAAAAGCATGTTCAGTGAGAGAGATTCGAACATTTGACCTTCAGATTGTACGTTCATTGTGGCATTATTGGTTATTAGTAGTTTATATTGACGCATATTAAGTATAATGAACATTTAATAAGTCATTCTCTAGCCTTAGCAATATGGTGACGTCATTCAGGCGCTCACTTTACCATTTTACAGCCTTTAGTCTTTGCCGTACAATCTCCCAAGGTTGCCATAGTCCAGCCTTAGCTATATGGTCACGTCATTCAGGCGCTCATTTTACCATTTTACTGCCTTTAGTATTTGCCGTACAATCTCCATAGGTTGCCATAGTCCAGCCTTAGCAATATGGTCACGTCATTCAGGCGCTCATTTTACCATTTTACTGCCTTTAGTATTTGCCGTACAATCTCCCAAGGTTGCCATAGTCTAGTCTTAGCAATATGGTCACGTCATTCAGGCGCTCATTCTACCATTTTACTGCCTTTCGTCTTTGCCGTACAATCTCCCAAGGTTGCTATAGGTGTGTTTCTAGCACAAAGCCCACACGCTCTTCCAACCTCGGGGAACCTGTCTCACTGACCCATTCGGGAGACGTTGTCGTAGACGAGTTAGCTTCACTTCTGTTACATTACTGTTCGAATAGTGGTATAAAGATTTAAATGTGTTAAACTCGTAGCTTTACACGCCAGCTTTTTCATTCTTTTCTAAATACCTGTTATTCAACTTGGCTGTGTGTATTGATCATTTATACTTTTGAAGTAGAAATCCAGACTCATCAACTTCGTGCAATGGCGTATCAGAATGATGTAATATTGCTTATTCTTCATAATACCTTTCAAATTCGTGAATATTTCTAACTTTTGCTGCTTACAAATAGACTCGCCATAGTATTTTACTGTTTTACTTACTTTCGTTTGATTAAAACATCTTTTGATCATTTGCTGCTTACAAATAGACTCGCCACAGTATTTTACTGTTTTACTTATATTCGTTTGATTAAAACATCTTTTGATCACTTCTCCACACAAAAACTTCCCTAGTTTCAGAAACGATTAATTTTAGTTTTGTGAGTCAGGAAGAACGTCATCCTATTAATTTAAAGTTACTAATTTATGTTATTAGTTAAAGTCTGTGAATAAAAATAAATGTTTACGAATACCACTAATTCGTTATTATTTTCCAAAAGACATTAAACAATAACAGTTTAATTTCCTTACCACTCGTTCATTATTAGCCCAGGCGTAGCCTAGTATTTAACTATCAGAATGCAGATATGAAGGTCCAAAGTTCGAGCCGCAATAAGCCACTGAATACTGCCAGTTGAAGAAAAGTTATAAACTTTTCAGTCATTTCAGTTATTCTGTTTTATAGTGCCCGATTTAATATAGTTTATTACTCTACATCACTTACATATGGTAAAAACTTCGTTAGCACAGATTTTAAACAGTTTTTTTTATATAGTGCCTGATTTAATATAGTTTATTACTCTACATCACTTACATATGGTAAAAACTTC
>NW_013671169.1:56406-57870 GCF_000517525.1 Limulus polyphemus
ATTGGTTTAACAAGCACACAAGATACAGTAAATGTGTAGAAAGTTAAACTTGTATATTGGTTTAACAAGCACACAAGATACAGTAAATGTGTAGAAATCGAGTTTCTTATCTGCATGTTGTTTTGTGTTATAACGTTGTACGTTTACGTTGTTTATTACTTCTTAAAGTCTATTAAGAAATACGAGCTTCAACTGTTACTAGTCTACAACATGGGTTGAGGGTGTTATCTTGCACAACTTAATGAAATTACATTTATTTTCTTAAATCAAATACCACTCGATTCATAGCCAAAACCGTCTATTGTCTGTTTAAGATTAAGGAGATATTGAAATGAGAGAAATACGATTATCTTATAATAAACATTCATCGTCACATTTGTTCAAAGATAATCCGAATATGTTAATAAAATCTACATAAACTTACGGTAAAACAAGAGATTGGGTTACTATTTACATACATTCCTAACGGCCACGTCGCATCCCTTAAGAGCTTTTAGTTTATGAAATATATAAAGGCCCAACATAAAATTTACCACGAATAAGTAGTATCCATTCGTCTTTTCAGATATAGGTTGCCTAAAGATACACGTGGTTCAAGAAAATGTAACTTTCAGTGTTTAGTTACCTGATCCGTTTAACAACAGAGCTCGCCTTGTTGAAGAAATATATGCGTGGAATTTCTTAGAGCGCATTATGGGAAAGAGCCAAGAAACTCGAACTTTTGAAAGCTAAGATAAAATCCTTTGGTGCGGGGAGGGTGGAGATTATTATTATTA
This sequence comes from Limulus polyphemus, assembly GCF_000517525.1. Classification (NCBI taxonomy): domain Eukaryota; kingdom Metazoa; phylum Arthropoda; class Merostomata; order Xiphosura; family Limulidae; genus Limulus; species Limulus polyphemus. The sequence continues at coordinate 57,183 of NW_013671169.1, forward strand.
TTATTTTTATTGTTGATTAATGCGGTTCAGCCATTCGAGTTTCGAAGATGCCTTATGTACAGAAACATGGGGTCTGGTTGTATTCTCCAATTTTTGTTTAGAGGTATATCTAAAATGGTAAAACTTTTTCACACCAAGAGTTATCGCCTAGAAAATGAACACTCAAATTTGCAAAAAATCTTGGGAAATTGAAGTTTTTTTGGGGGGGGGGGGGAGCTTTCCTCTTTCCCATGGAAAGAAAACCCATGTGCTATCAATATTTAAAAATCGCTTATGTTATTGATGTACTTAAAACAATAGTTGGAAAATTGTTATTTTCTTTCAGCAAAAAAATAAAATAGGTTAACAAAAAATGAACATCTAATTATTGTAAAACACTGAACGTACTTGTGTTTCTATTCACTTACACAAATACTACAGAAAGAATACTGATTAATGAGTTAACGTAAATTTATATACTATTATGTAGTCGAGTAATTAATGACGCTTTTTTTGGATGAAAAAAACTCTAACAACTTATATATCAAAACAAAACATTTATTAAATGAAATAGTCTCCATTCTTATCGATGATGCTTTTCCATCTTACAATTAGTTTGTTAATGCCCTGATTAAAGAAATCACTTGGCTTTGAAGCAAAAAATATGTCTGTGTCCTCTTTAACACCTTTCATATTTGCATACGTTTTC
>NW_013671169.1:58901-65474 GCF_000517525.1 Limulus polyphemus
TTTGCGGTGGAAGCTGTTCACTAGCTGCCTTCCCTCTAATGTATCATTTCAAAATTAAAAACAGCTAGCACAGATGATGCTCGTGCAGGGATTGATTTAATATTCGAAACAAACGAAATCGTTTCTCATTTTAGTACAATGTACTTTTTAAAACTATATGCAGTACTTTCCTTTTTAACAATTTACGCGAATTTTAACGCAAATATTACGCCCCTTGTTTTCCATTACTTCGCCAGTTTTCTGCGTTGGTGTACGCTTACGTTAATTATTAACTTCTAAAAATATTAATCAACACCGTTGCATTACACAAGCGAATTTTTAAATGTCGCTACTTCAAAGTAATACAAACATACTAATTGCGATGTATATACAGCCTTAGGCAAAAACATGCAAAGTAATACAGAGATACTAAATATGATGTTATATACAGCTTTAGGGGAAAACATGCAAAGTAATACAGAGATATTAAATACGAAGTATATATAGCTTTAGGGAAAAAATGCAACTGGAAGTATTTTTTTAATACTGTGCTCAATACAGTTATGCCATTTAAGAGGGGGCATAATACAAAAGCAACGTGCAACGAAAGATAATTTTTATGCAATGTAGAATCATGGACACACTACGTAGACAGAGGCAAAGAATGTATCAATCGTATACTAACCACTTAGTAAACTGGGGATTAAACGTCATTATTCAGCATACGTAGAGAATGATAGTTAATTTTCTGAAATTATCCCATAGATGATAATAAAGATGATTCCAAAGTAAATCTCTGGTGAACCAACAATGCTCTTTTTGTTATTCATTTCTATCTCATTTTAGCTTTTTTTTTTTTTACCCGGTTTATTTACATTAGGGTGTTTTTGTTTGGTCAAAATAAAGGTATCAAACAACTGTGTAGTTGTTGCATTGTAGCTTTTCTTATTCTTCGCTTAGGTATTGGTGTAAAGTGTAAATATAACAACTTGAATATTGAAACTCAAGAGACACTAATGGTTTTAGTGAGAGACTAAGAATCACTAATCATGCTCAGACGATCTTGTTATGAGTCTGCGGTTTAAATCGAATACTTGACTCTCTTGGGACTTGCTAAGACTACTTGCTTGACCCCATATTTTTCTCTGAGTAGGTAGTGTTAGTGGTTAATCTAGCGAGTGATGCGTTCAAAACACAGGTTGTTTAAGAGGTCGTCGATTGGATGATTAAAGAAATAATTATTTTTAGTGTGCATCCCGTTATTAACATATTGTATTAACCCCGTTAAAGAACGTTTTCAGGACTATTCAAAAAAGTTAGCTCAGATATACACTATTTCGAAATAAACAAATAAATATTATGGACTTTAATCTCTTCGTGATAAAACTTTGGATACGCTATCTACTCATGTACTCGTTAATTTGACAGGAGTATATCCATAAAATAAAGCCTACACCTCTTAGAGTTATCGTAATTACTTGGCAGCGATTTTCTTCGTTCGCTTTAATTCCCCTCTCTTTTATCTATTTACAATTAGCACAATAACTGACGTAGAGAGAGAGAAAATAAAACACGTTAAACTGATTAAAGTCAATTAGTATGAACAGTAATAAGGAAAATTGCAGCATTATCTGCATATTTGTAAGCTTGCTAAATGTGTGTAATATGAGGAAAATTACCTGTTTATTTTCAAGGATGTCACTCGGAAGGAACCATTTTTATGTAAAATACATCACTTCAAAGATTCAATATCGTGCAAGAATGTTCCACAAGAACAAAAAAATAATCGACGAGACGGAAAAGTAAAGAAATTAAAGGTCCTAACAAAAACAAAAGTGCTTAAGTTATTGGGAAAAGCTTGTTTGTTTGTTTTTAATTATGCACAAAGCTACACAAGGGCTATCTGTGCTCTGCCCACCAAGGGTATCGAAACCCGGATTCTAGCGTTGTAAGTCCGCAGACATACCGCTGTGCCACTGGGGGGCATTGGGAAAAGCACCCTTTGTTGCAAATAATTATTTTCTTACCCGCTTGTGTGTTAGATGTATAATTACTCTCTCCCAACCACATATATTTTTAAAGGGAAACAGAACCTAAAAACAAACTCTTTACAACAATACGCAATAAAACAAAGCAGAGATCTGTTGTAAGTTTACTATCATGGCTGGATTGTGTTCCTGTCATCTGCATTGATAGCCAAATAACATAGCTACGTTTATGTTTCTTTTCCTTGTTCTTTCTAAGTCATTACAGAATACATTTCCAAGTCGAAAAGTGCAGTTGGTTATACGCCAAAATTTGCGAATCACAGTAAACATGGTGTTTCAGAAGCTCATGGGTACTGAAGCATGTTATGATTCTTGTTTTGTAGGGAAAAATATAATTTACAAACTAGAAACATTTCATACTTGGAAAAAATTCTGGTTTACGAATTAGAAAACGTTTCATACTTTATATATATTGTACAGGCTTTAATCTTTTCGGTTAATTAGATGTATACATTGTATAAGTATACATTAAAATAAGTTCAATACGCACATACTTTATGTTTATCGTATCTTAGAATCTAATTCTACATCCCTAATCACTTGCATTACAACACACAACCAGAAGAAGTCTACATACTTTATGTTTATCGTATCTTAGAATCTAATTCTACATTCCTAATCATTTGCATTACAACACACAACCAGAAGAAGTCTACACACTTTATGTTTATCGTATCTTAGAATCTAATTCTACATCCCTAATCACTTGCATTACAACACACAACCAGAAGAAGTCTACATACTCTATGTTTATCGTATCTTAGAATCTAATTCTACATCCCTAATCATTTGCATTACAACACACAACCAGAAGAAGTCGACATACTTTATGTTTATCGTAACCTATAGTAACTAACTCTACGTTTCTAAGGAAACAATTAAAGAAGTAACAACAAAACTGCTTGCAAATCGAAACGTTAACAGATCGGATAAGCATTGTTCACGAGAATACATTATCAGACTTCTTTAATTACGGTTTCATATTAATAGTTAAGATATTGAATCTACTGTTTTCATTGGTGCTGAAGGAAGATAAAGCAGAACAACGTATAATGCGTGATATAAAATTGATCACGGTGTCTAAATACACGTGACCGATGTATTCTGCTATTCGGATTACAAATTTTCTTCATAGCTCAAGGATATGTAATACAAAACTAAAAAACCCAACATGATTAGGCCTTGTTTAATTATTTTAAAAGTCTAGTTTTAATGCTATGACCCTGTATAATGATCCTACAATTACAGAAATAGGTCATATCATTTTTCTGTTATCCATTTTCAACAGTACAATGGTAAGAGTTCACAGTGTTTACAACTAACCTGAACTTTATACAACTTAGTACCGTTCATGTGATACAGATTATTCGTACATGTACATTTAGTGAAAATTCTGTATTAACATATATTGTCATTATTCATCTGACTGAGAAATAAACGTTAATTGAACCGATAACATTTCAAGCATTAAATTACACAACATAATTTTACAAAGAACAAGCCGAATTAGATTTAGCGGATCGTTTGAAACTTGCTCTGAATAATAACGGATACGTTCAGAAGAACCTGTCCATTATCTGCCGTGTTATTCGAATATTTTTCTCAACTCGGCGGCCATGGAAGTATGCCGAATAACAATAAGTATGTCGTCTTCATTAAAACCAGAAAGTTACATAAGCAAGGCTGCAAAGAAGTTTTGGCTATGACCTACTATCACACTAAAGTAAAATCGGAGAGATTATTAGAGCGTACATAAAAACGAGATAATATATTACAATAATTAAAAATGTTACTCGTTACCATGCAGTTTCTCATCTCGTTTTAGTCCGTAACACAGATGTATATCTCAATTATTAGATCATATGATATAAGCTTTAAAAAATACGTGCTTTTAATATACCAAAAGAAGTTTGTAGCTTTTTTGTAATCAATATTCCCACCACCAAACGGTGGACTTGATAGACCAGAATGTTTAGTAAGTACCTACAATGAAGTTGTGTAGTAAATATCAAGCGTTAATTATTATTGTTATTTTTAAATTACTAGATACTAAATGGTTTACATTTTTCGTTTTGACTGTTAATGAAATCGAGAGCTGCCTCCTGGTGGTTAGACTGTGCAGCTGAGGTTTCGTTGCCAGAAAATAACTAAGAATTCACTTCTCGTACTTTGAAGCCGTGAGTGCGTTATAAGAGTGACGGTCATATCCTACAATTCAGCCTGACAGTACTCGTTGGTTGGTGATGTTCGCTAGTTGCCTTCCCTTCAAAATTAGGGACCGCTAGTGCAGATAATCCTTGTTTATCTTTGCGCGAAGATCCTAAACAGTACATGGTGGTGGTAAGAATTTTATCTTGGTTTTAAACGTTAGAAGATCTGGTGTACTAGCTATCCCGTTGTGATCTGAATTAACAAGTGTTCGGCTGGCTTCTTCACTAGGTCGACTGAATATGTTGTCAGTTGAATAGTTGTAAAAGGCTGGTTTTATCTTTCTCATGTTTGGATAACATTGCACTATTTTAATATTATCTAAGTTTTTATGGTTTTCTTCTCTCACGTGATGGTCTCTTTTTCAGATAAATCGGCGTTACACAGTATTGTATGTCTATTTTACTCCTGAATTCTGGCTTTTGTTGATTTTCTCTCGGTTTCGGTTTTTAACCTCGCAGTGTAAATGTACAAACACCGGTTTCATAAAAATTATCAGTGCTCACTAGTATAAAGAAATGAAGACTTGAATCCCACAAACAATGAAGGAATACAACCGAACATGCTTTATAACATCACCGCAAGGTGGTCTTTGTATATCACAACTCACTGTATAACATGTGTTGAGATTATTAAATAATATAGTATCACAGTACACAAAATTAAAAAAAAAATTGGTAAAACACATTGAGGACATCAGGTGGCTTCGTAAACACACCCTAAACTAATTAGAAGCAACGTCCTCAACCGCAAAATAAAAGCTTTGGTTATGAAGGAGAACCTTCCGACTTAAAAAAAACAAAACGAAAATTGCGATAAAGCTGGACGTAACTCCCGTTATAGTTAAAAGTTAATAAATAAGGATTTGAAGATTACGAAAGTTCACAAGATTATAACCACATCTCGAAATTAAATATCTATTTATGGGAAACACAGACGAATAAAATGGAATCACAGCGATTAGATCTGACCAATCAAGTCCACCTGATATATCTTTAATAGTTTTGTTGTTGTTTTTTTTTTGCTGTTTACGTGTGCGCTTGAAAGTTGGAAGCCTAAAATATTAGCCCGTTTATGGAAAAGGAGTGGGACATCACTGACAGGAATGCTGCTCTCCGAAACAAAAAAGAAACAACAACCAAAACTTGATGTCGTGGAAATATGGTTGTAGGATCACTGTTTAGAAACAGGAGAAACAAACACATGACTGCCGAGAAGAATAAGGCCTTCAATTGAACTATTGTTCCTAGAAGTAATAGTCATCTATGTAAATTTCCACCAATACAATTTTATTAATAATTCATTATTACATATTGGTTGTTCATAATGGAATTTGTATTAGAAATAGTGGTTAAATGACGTTATTAATAACTAGATTAGCAAAACTAATATTTAAATTCAAAATAGCTCGAATTAAACACGTACACAAATAGAAGGCTGTGTTCAATTTGAACGTTATTTAGTTAGGTGTTGTATTCCAATCGTTTAGCTTCCCTCCCCTCCAAATGGGACAGAGGTAAGTATCAACACTTATATCCCCCCAGTGGCACAGCGGTATGTCTACGGAATCTATAACGCTAGAATCCGGGTTTCGATACTCGTGGTGGGTACAGCATAGATAGCCCATTTTATAGGTTTGAGCTTAACAACAATCACAGAAATATTTTGTTTTTCCACCCAGTGGTTTAGTTCCTACTTAATTAATCATGAAGCTATATTGTAATAAAAGGTCATATTCATGTTGGTTACGTTGCAAATGTTTATGATAAAATGTACGGAGGTGTTATATAAAAACCATGGAAACAACGTGCTGTGTTCGTGTTCTCTCAGATTAGTAATTCCCATCTAACGGAAAATTCAAGTAAGCGTGGCTTCAAGATGGTGTGTAAGAAGTTGAGACAGATAATCCGTACGTGTTACTGCTGTTAAGTGGGCGGTCAAACTGAATGTTAACAAAGTTAAGAAGCCAGCTCCTAGCAATCAACTCTCGCATCATTTGCATTCCGGTGATCCAAAACCTGATGTTACAGATGAAAGAGTTTTAAACGACGTCGTTCTGAAAAAAACAACAAAAAACTCTCCTTAAGTTTAACTTTTCTAGCTCCGTGTTTTTATTAAACATATTTTTAGAATGTTTTCCTTATTTTGTCTCATTTTCTTTGTTTTTTACTTTTTATATCAATACATTATTAATTTTCTTTCACTGTTTTTTTTTGTAGGATCGTTTCTTCTACCATCTCTAGTAGTCACATCACAGATAGCCCATTTTGTAGCATTACACTTAACGACAAACAAATATTTTCTTAGATTCTACATTGTCTCTTTAAAAAAATTTTAT
>NW_013671170.1:0-2249 GCF_000517525.1 Limulus polyphemus
ACTTGCGCTGTCGTAACAATATATATAAAGACGAAATGTATGTTTGTTTGCACCCTAACTCTCTCGAGCCTATTTGGCCAATCTCAACCAAAATTTGTATGCAAACACAAAGAACTATGGGGAATGTCCTAAGGGGACCAATATTGAACTTAGCCCTATTTCTAATTTGTAAAACCTGTTGGTTAATTACTCCCAGCCTATTAAGTCAATCTCAAACAATCTCGGCAGGTTAATGTTTTATAAAAAGAAACATAGTTAAAACCGCATAGGCGACAAAGATATCAGAAATAAATAATAGAGTGAACAATCGCAAAGTTTTTTTATATGAAGAAGGATAACACTTCGAGCTAGCATTCCTCGACAGGTCCTACAGTTACTTTTTTTGCTGACAGATAACTATCATGTAGCAATCTGCCCAGTACTTCTAGGGAACAACTGAAAAGCTTGTTGTTTGTCACTCCATCTTTTTACGTAGGAAACAATCTCAACATAGGTCTAATGTGTTTCGTTTAGTATACTTAGCCAACCTAATCAGATATTGAAAGTGATTTTTTAAAACTTAGCACAGATGATTGTAGTAATATTGGCTGTGTAAATGTATTTTGTTAGTTACGGGCATATCAATAATAATCTACGTAGATTATGAGGTCATGATAACTGAAGTGATCCTTGAGTGGTATTCCTGTAATCAGTGGTAGTAAAAGTGTAGTATTTTCCCTGAAACATGTACAATATATTGATCAGACCCTTTATTCAAATCTTCCTAAGCAATTGTTCTTTTTGAAAGGTCCTGTTAATAGACTACATCTGTCCAGAAAGAATTTTGGACATTTCAAGATCAATTTTTCCAGGTTGTTCAAAAGTTATCAGATAGGAACTTGACTGCAGTTGTGAGTTTCGTGAATTGGAAACAAAAAGTAAAGCAAAGTAAGATTGTATGTGGCCATATGGAGAGAACTCCAGTTGGGATGTAATATGACATCATCATAGTTAACCTGGAATTTAAGATGTGTGGACATGATGTTTATGGTCTTCTAACAGGAATGGAGTCCAAATATCATCCAAATCTAAGCTTTAACCATGGTCAAGAGTTGGATGACGAGTCTTGATATAAAATGCTTCTTCAAGTTTTCCAGTGTTTCTAGGTGTCCAGTATCTGTAGTTGGTTCCAGCTGATGATGTGACTGGTGTTGTAACTGTACTAAGATAATGATAAAGAAGTATGAAGCTTCTTGATGTTCTCTGCCTTTTTCACCTATGTAGGATTTTTTACAAGAATAAGGTATTTTGCACATAACATTGATCAGTTTATATTCACTTGCCAGATTTTTTATTTTTGTAAGGGAATTTCTTAATGTCTTGCCAGATTTGAAATAGACTTTGATGTTGAATTTTTAAAAAATCATCTAAAAAACTTCCTATACAGATGCAGTTCATTAACAGTCCTTTTCAAGTATACTGTTCCCTGTCTAAACCTTCTCTCAAACAAGAGTTGTTCTTTTTGTGTTGTACTACCCTCACCATCATAATCTCTGTATAGTGACAACCTTGTCACCAATACCTTTATGTATTCTGGAAATTCAAACATAATGGTATCTAATTTCTTTAAGCCTGACATCAATGACTTTGACAGAATTCTTGTACTGCATCCTTTGTACCTAACATTTATAACAAACATTCTGTAAACAAATACACAGCACCTTTCAGAAACACAGAATAAACTTAAAAGTTGAAGTATTTAAGTACATTTTCACAAGAAGAAGTAAAGTTTACCATTATTGGATTGTTCTTATAAAGTGATAAAATGTAGCTTTCTCCTTTTTCTGAGTTGCTTGATGCATTTTATCACACCTACCTCCAATCAAATACATTTAACTATGAATTTACAGCTTTCTTTAATCATACAAATAGGTTTAACTTGGTGAGAAACAACTGGGAATACTGAGGTACATCTGTTTACTCAGTAAGTGAAGAGTATTAAATCTTTTCTTATTGTATATACTTAACCATTAAGAGAACCACTTGTATATGAACTAAAATTATTTTTTTTAATAACCAATTTTCATATTTTGTAACAGCACAGATACTTTTTGGTATTTCCATTCACATCAAGACTCATTATACTTCAAAATACCGTTTTTTTCAGTGTATAAGATGCGCATTTTTACCCAAAAATTTGATGTCAAAATCTGCTTGTGTCCTATACACCAAAGGTATGAATAACATATATGTATATATATATATACAAT
>NW_013671170.1:3086-56499 GCF_000517525.1 Limulus polyphemus
AAGTATCAAATTCAATTTTTGTCAATAAAAATCTTTCAAATGCGACTGTAGCTTTTCCCCCCCAAAACTTTGTCTTCAAAATAAGGGTCGTCTTATACACCAGTGCGTCTTATATTCCAAAAAATACGATAATTACTTGAGGGTCTATGTGACCTTACTGGAGAAATTCATCAAGTGTTTACAGCAAAAAAACATATACAGCTGCTCAGAAAAAGACACTCATGTGAAAGGATACAAATGCAGCAAGTGTCCTCGTACCAAGTTCAAGAAGTTACCAAGAATGCAAAAAAATAATATGTTTGGAACATTCAACACAAACCTGTCCTGACTGTATTTTCTATAGAATATAAAAATAAGTTATCAAATGCATAATAAAGATATTTGTTCAAAAGAGTAAGAATTATGTGTGTGTGCTAAGTATTTTCCTATAAACACAATAATTAAACATGGAATATTAAAGATTCCACACTAGTAATTATGGTAGTTAATGGTTAAATCTCATAAACTAGCTGATGAGTGATTTATAAGTTCTACAACTTTTACTGGTTGCTATGTGAGTCACACGGAAGAACAAGATATGTTGTCCAGAAGATGGGAGATGAAGGACATCATGGACACAATCATTGTTTAGATAACCTAAAGTAAGGACTGTCTGGAAGAATAAGGAATGTTTATACTGACATGAGCATATAGTAATATTGTCCAGCAGTTGATAAATACGAGATAGTTTGAAATTTTGGACAATAAAAATTACTTTTGAATAGTCACTGCATAACAGTTGCAATGGTGAAATCAACATCTAACTTGTAGAAAAAATGTTGAAATGTGAGCATAAACATTTTCCTTTTAAGTGTTTTTCTCACAGTGTCCACAGCTTAATTATACCACGTTGTTTGATATGCATTTAGATTTTATTATTAACACTATAAATTGTTCATGGTCATGTGGTAAATTTTAAAGTAAGACACTTTTGTATGTACTTTTGAATGAGGATTTTGTCTTTATATGTTTATGTGAGTATGTATATATCAATCCTTCATCCTGGTAAATATTTTGCTTTCCTCCTGATAGATAAGTTATCTCTGGAAAGAAAAAAAAATCCCTGGACAGATCTTATAATTAGAAGTATTTTACTTTTTTTTAAATCTGTTGCACTAGGAATAATGAATCTATAGTCTAGCCTAAATACACTGAAGTACAACTTTATATCAATTAAATATAGGGCATGAAATCACACATTTTACATACTTAGACATGTCAAATGTTTGTTTTGTTTTGGCTCATTGCTCTCAGAATATGGAGAAATAGATACATGTGTATAAAATGAAAGAAGCTGATCATCTCATAAAAAAATATTTGTCACTGCCCATTTTTATACATTAGCGTCCAGTAAATAAAGCACTTATTTTAAAGTTGATAAGTTTAAGATCTGCTAAGTATTTGTGATGAAAACCCAAAAATCTTGAAAAAGAAACTAACTGAAGCACAAAAAACTTTATTTATATCATTTTTATAACTATCGATTATTTAATCAGAAAAGCTGAATTTCAAAATTTACATAAAATTATGTTTAAAGTATGATGGAACAAATGTTTTTAAAGCCTATTTTTTTCTACTTGAGTGTATGTTTGTAATATTTACAGGTAAACTCACAAATATTCATATACTCCACCTAGACTATCAACATGACACTCTTTATGGAAATCAAGTCTTATTAAGAATATATAAACAATTAATAATGATGGATAGATTAGATAGTTAAATTTTTTAATCACAGTGTGCAAACAGATGTCTTACAGGAATGTATCTGTTAGCACACTGGTATGGTTATAACCACTTTTTTCATAGATAATTAAAACCTAATAACATGTACACAAACAACGTATGTTTGTTTGTTAAATGTTCTTTAACATAAAATAATGCAGTTTTTTGAAGTGCTACAAATTATTTTTGCTTTCACAATAAATATTTCCTATTTGTGTCTAAACCTTAAAAAAGTTCTTGCACAATACCCCAACCATTAATAACAATCTGTTCATGTCTCTTATTGTTTATTTAAGGTAAATGAATATGAATATCTTAAAATACAAGTTAATTAACTTTCAAATGTTAATAAGATACACAAGATTACAAAACATTTGATGTAGCAATGTGGCCATGCATATTCGTGTAACTAGTTTTTGTGATGTTAATCAATTTATGTATCACACTTCTTAAAAAGTTCTTTACACACAAATGATATGTTCTCCTTGTGTATATAATCAATAATTATAGCTTACAGCATATGTCACCCAAAAAATGTATAGAAAATATACACAATTATTATGAATACCACTTAAAATATTCTATATTTAATAATTATAAGAATAAAGTAACATTTGTTAATCAGTTCACACTGGAATTATATTGGTAGGAAATTTATAATCAAATCCATGTAAGTCCAAAAAACAACTTGAACTTAAGCAACAAAACTGGACTAAGAGTGAATTGTCCCACCTCTCATATTATAATCTTTGTTTTTCTACACACTGTGTAAAGGCAATTTAAGTGTCAACTTTGTACCTATACTGCTAATATTTCTAACCTTGTTAGCTTTGTTTTAATACGTTACACTTAAAAATTGTACCAACAATCTTCATGGCAAAAGTATTTCACCTTCCAAGCTAATCATCAATTAGAGTTAGCCTAGTATTATGTAGAAATAATATGTATTAAGTTTTCCATTCATATGAAACATAGATTCAAGTTAACATATTTTGTACTTCACTTTCCATTCTTTTAATCTGTCAGAAACAAACTCCACAAAAACCACATACATCATGTGCCTGATGTAGTAAACTTTTTTCAATTAAAATGGTCCAAGTTATACACCTTTATGAAAGAATGATATGTTATAATACCTTTGTGTGCCTAATTATGAGCCAAAAAAAAAGTATGCCTCGTATCTGATACTTGCTAGTTTCTCACATATGCTTCACAATTATGATACTTTAATTTTAAATTTTTGGTAAATCAAACAACTTTTTCTCCAGATTGTTATTGAAAGCCTGTTTGATATGTCAATTTTGATTTTGAAATAATGTTAGAAGTTTTATTGACATTCATTACAAATGAAGAAAAAGATGGCTAATAAAATTCAATATTGCACAAGGGAGGTAAAAGGTTTTTATAAGTCAAGAGTTAAAAAAGGATAGTTTCTTTAAATTCTTAATCTTTTGAGCTTCTTTTACAAAGACAAACTTGTTTTATGTAACTATTAATTAGTTCTTGAGTGATTTTAGACTTATTTCTGAGATAGTGAAACTCGCATTATTGTAACTATCAAAACAAAATATTGTTAAATAGCTGTTATTTAAAAGAAACAAAAAAACTACCAACAAAACTGCAACATTTCAATGTTAACAGTCCTGATACTTAAAGTTACCTCTATATACTAACTACTCTTAGCCATTTCATAAAGTTCACATTTATCATTACTCACAGAATATACACAAGGATGCACCATATTCTGGTAAGCTAATTAGTAAATGGTACATATGTTACAACGAAAAGTACCTTGGACCAAAGTTATTTTCTGTACAGTGTTTTTCTAAATAACTGGTTTTTCATCACCTTGGGACTATAGAATATTAAAACATCTGACTAGTTTTTGTTTTGTTTTTTCATATTTAATAATTATTTTCCATACACATTTCTACTTACCTTTAAGAACAGGAACATTTTACAGCAATCCTAGTTCTCATTTTGAGATTAGGGAAAAAAAAACAATGCCAATTTGCTATTTGGTACACAAAAAAGCCAGAACCAGTCCACTGATAACATACACATTTTCTTTTTTTTAATGTAAGACTATAAACTCCCTAAGCAAAATTTCTAGAATAACTTTAAAGGAAAAAATAAAATAAAGAATTAGATCCAAAGACACAAGTTATCCCCCTTTCTTCTTCTTCTTCAAAAAAAAAATATTTGTAAATTTGCTATCATTCACTTTAATTAACATATTTAGTTCAGACCCTCACATATTAAACACATAAAAAATAAATTCTGTGGTTTTTTTTAACTTTCCTATAAATTTCTATGGCCACTTAGTTCTGAAAGCTATAATTCTGGCTTAAAAATGGTTTAGCTGATTTAAACATACACTCTCACAGAGGGCACCTACAGTCAATGTACTTTTGGATCTAAATTAATATTACCACATGATGAACCCCACTGCATCCGAAAACTGTTACTTCTAACAGCTAGCTGTTGAGTTCGAAGCTTTAAGTCTGCATCAAATGCAGTTTCATTAAAATCATGAGTTCCTCTATAAGAGAGCCGACACTGATCACAATTGTTGTCATCACAGTGAGGAAGCAACTCTTTTTTGGAGTCTGCTTTAATCCATGGCTGTTTTGATGAAGCAACTACCTGTCCACTACTGTCCGTGCTACTACTAGGTGAGTGGCCCGCAGCAAATTCCTCATCCGAGTTACCCTGAGAACTGCCTCCCATCCACATTTTGAGAGCTGAGTTAAGTCCTTGCTTTTGATTGGTTGTTTGTTTTAGTACACCATCTTGGAATGACACAGTTGCAGTACAACTGGTTAAGTTTGGGACGCTAGAATGACGGCTGTAATTAAGTGATTTAATCTGAGGGCTTAACTTTTTAGAACTTTGATGGCTATTATTTTCAAGAGTTTTCTGTAAAGTTATGATATCATTTAATCCTTTGTCTAAAGAAGAGCTCACAGCTGTACATGATAAGTCTGGTCCTGTTCGTTTTGGTGAATCATTGCTAGCTTTCATAAACTCCATCTCTTTTTTAAGTCCTGCAATCAATTCTAAATTGCTGATTTTCTGAGGGTCATTTTTTAGAACTTCTATATTTTGTTTTTCCACCATGGATTCATTGAGAGTTAGAGCATGCTGCACTCCCAGGGAAGGATCTGTTACATTCCCACTAAGCGAAAGAGGAAAACTGTGAAAGGAGGGCATTCTAGGCAAGCTCAATGTTGAATATACTTCCGGTTGGGATTGATCACTAGTGAATATAAAAAGAAATATGTACATATATTTTTTCTTCCCAGTTTATATAGAAAATAGTAAGGAGCAGTAACCATTATTTTAATATTATAATAAATAATTGTTTTGTATACAAGAAGTACATAATATCTGATGTATTTTTGGGGTGTCATTTTACAGACTGATAGAAAATGTAATACCTATTTATTGAGCCGTATTATAAACTGTTAACACAGCTGTCTGGTGAAACTTAAGAGCACTAGAGAATGTATTTACATGCATAAAGCCATATTATAAACTGTTAACACAGCTGTCTGGTGAAACTTAAGAGCACTAGAGAATGTATTTACATGCATAAAGCCATATTATAAACTGTTAACACAGCTGTCTGGTGAAACTTAAGAGCACTAGAGAATGTATTTACATGCATAATACTAGAAACATGAAGATATTAAAAAAAAAAAAAACATGAACTGCTATTAATTTCTTTTCAACTTTCTCAAGCAGTAGGTTAATATTGAAGCAAAAAATCAACCATGAAATTATAGGGGGAAAATTCTTAAATAAATTCTTTTGTCTTCAAGATTAGTGAAATGCAAACAAATTGATACAATTTATTTTACATAAAATGAACTACAGAGGTCTATAAAAGTGAAAGTGTAATAATAATAAAGATTATGGTTGAGCAGCTCTATATGACAAAAAAGTACCACATTTATCAAAGTACTACAATTACCAATATGTTCAAGTAGATACTGGATATAAATTGTGAACACTTTCAATATGATGACAATGAAAATTAGTGATGGTATACTTAACAATGAGAGTGAAAATGAATTTTTATCTTAATATAATGAAATTTTAAACCCAGCTTTATATGTCACATGCAGAATCATGCTTTAAAAACATTGTAAAGAAAAGATTTAAAGGTACACAAGGGTAACCATTTTCCTGTAACTTAATTAATGGTTAGCAGCCTCGATTCACCAAGTTTAATGTGTTTTTGGTGAGAATAGCACTTGAAGATAGCAGGATTAGAAATAAAAAGAATGTGTGATTGCCAAACTTTAATTAGTAAGGTTACAAATGTACATAAAAAAAGCAGGTGATTAAAAATCACTAACCCATAAACATGATTAACTAACAATCACCAAAGTGACATAATACAATTGTGATGTACATAATACAATAACGAAACCTATAATCAATACAGTAAACTTGTTTATAAAATAAAAATTTAACTTATAATATCATCATTGGAATCAGAAAACCAATTCTTGAAAACATTTATATGAGGTAATAGAAAGAACAAGGTAATCATGTTAATTTACCGTAAAGTCATTGTATTAGCATTAATAGGATACTAAAGTTTGTTCAATTTTATTTAACCATCAATACACTAATAACAGTCATTCTTCAGAATTTCACCAACAGTGTTATAACTGATACTTTACTGTTAACTGGTGCTTAAAAAGTAAAGATATTCTAAACTCCTGCACTGAAATTATGGTTTGTTTTATTGTAATGTACATTTGCTTTTATTAAAGGTTTAGGAAAACTTCAAGTATTAGCAAAAAACAAAATTGTTATTTTAAAATATCCTTTAGGGTTCAAAGTTCATACTTACTTCTTTATATTGAATCTTGTCTCAACAAGTGTGTGCAAGTTCAAGAGTGTTGCTCGAAGGTCATGTGTTGTCATACCACAATAATGTCTTAACTTAAAAGATGAAAAATTCAACTGGTAAGCATATTCTTTTAGTTAATTAACTAAAGTTTAAAATATTTAGAAGATATAAAATTTATAATTATTTTAATGGGTTAATTACAAATAATGATTGTTACTGGATTTGTTTTTGTTTAATGTATGATTTTTAATGTTAGTTAAAAAAAAATATATATATGTATATTCTCCAGCAACTTTTGTCCCTACCATATTCTACAAATCTAAATATTAATATCTTAGACTGAATAAAGTACACATTCAGAACATCAAAATATACATGACGTTTTCAACTTTGTTTTCAATCCTTTTTTTACACATGGTAGTTATTAACTTACTTTGCTGTCATGAAACTACTGTGATGACCCCAAGTCATTATTAAATGGCTTCATGCTGAATTACTTAAATCTGAAGAACTAAATTAATCATCAAAACAATTTGAAACAATTTCAGTGATGTGTTGACTCTAGTTCTTAATCAACAGCTCCACAGTGATTCCTTTAATCAAAGAAACTAATCATCGTAACATAAAAAATTAAAATAATTCCACGTAACACCACAATAGAAGGTCCATAATTTTTTTTCACAGTCATGTCTGAATATAGAATATCTTTTTTATAGTCTTAATTTTCTTTCCATCTAAAATAACCTAAAATACAATTTTTCAGAATCTAGTTAAGTTTATTTATTCATCTAATAATGATGACTGAAATATGTTTAAAGACGTTTTCATTTTTCTATAAAGCAATTAAAGCTTACCTGAGCTATGTTTTTATTTAATAAGTACACACCATAATTGAAATGCAGTCGTTCTTTTCCTTTAGCATACAGTGGAAATCTAGAGGGAATAATAAAAGTTAAATATTGCAGAAGTTTAGGACAAACCAAGAAAACACAGACAACACACACCAAGTTTAAGCATTATACAGTGAAAACTTTATTATCCTGCATTTGCTGGACCCCGGCAGTGCTGGATAGACAAAAATTCTATTGACAAAAGTGTACTTTTTTACAATATTTTACAGGAAACATTTTGACACCTTGTTAATATTCTGAAGTACAGTATTTCTACATCATCTATAACAATAAGAGTTTTAAACAATAATAAATGTTGTAGAAAAGTTCAAAATGTATAAAAATATTTATAAGCACAGTATTTTAAATGTGAATCACAGTACAGGCAGTTAACAACTGAAGCTTGCTGGCAGGAAAGAAAATAAACAAAGCCACAGAAATGCCACTAAACTACAATTAGCATTTGTATTTAGAGATATTGAAAGTTCCAGTAACAAGAGCTTTCAAGATATGAAGATGCTGGATAACAAAGCTTTTACTGTAACAAGTTTCTATTAATTTGTACAATAAAATGGAAAATTATTTACAGAGTTAAAATCACATCTACCACAATAACAAACACCTCCAGGGGAAATCTTTTATTAGGTTTACAAAGAAAAGATTATGTGGTATATATTTATATGTAGAGCATTCACTTGTTTAACTTGATTTAACATTTTATCACTTCTCATTTTATTCATGTGCTAAGTACAAATTTTGGGTAAAAAATATTTGGAAAAAAATCTTTAGTTATTTCTTACTGAGTGATTTGCAATGGGTATTTCTCACTAAATATACAAATATTTCAAAATATGTTTAGAACAAACATATCTTTGTAAACATATAAACCTAAAGAAATAAAATCTAGAATACAAACAAAAAGTACTCTAAGTGAACTTTAAAAAGTATAAAAAACTTTAGTACTTACTCTCTATTTTTGTCAGGAATCTTGTCTGAAACATGGTCAATAACGACAGATCGTGAGCTGAAATGACGAACTGGATAACGTAGAGGCAGGTTAAGAAACTGAGATATCATCAATGTCAAATGGCATACATATCCCAAGGCATTTGATATCATTGTGTCATCACGTCCTAAATGTTATTAACAGTTTATGAAACACAGTCATATTCTTCGAATATTTCTTCTATTCTTACCCTTTAAACTATTTTTAACATATTTTTTAGTGAAGATGAAAATATATATAATTAAAATTTATGACAGAAATTGATCAATAAGTAGCACAGTGCTTTTATTCTGAATAAGTATTTTCTAATAAAACATATAGGAAACAAAACTAATGTATCTTACTCTAAGTACGAATTTTCATAAAACCTGAAAAATGTGTGTGTGTATGAGTACACATGTGGGAAATGTAATGCTACCTTTAGAAGATATATATATTGTTATGACAGCGGGGGTCACGTGACGCTAGTAACAAGTTATATTCTCGAACGTTTACGTCCCTTCCAGAAATCTTGAGAGCCTACTAGACATGCGGTAGTCTTGTATATATAAACCGGTCAAGACGAGACGGCAACAATGTAATTGAACTGCGGACAGGGAGACATATTGTTGAGTCGAGCACGTGAGACGTTCGTTGTGAATTACAGAGTTTGTTATAGCACAACTGTGGAAATTAAGTGTATTGCAAAGTTGTATTCAGAAAGAATAAACCAGTTTTATTTGAGAAAGGACTTGTATCGCTAAAGTTTCTTCGGAAATAATTTTTACGGAAAATTAACTAACGACCAGAGACGTAACAATATATATCTTCTAAAAACTTTTCTGTACAAACACATGCACAGGACACAAACACAGTTAACTTTATTTATTAAGTAGATCATATGATTTTAAATCAAAGTGATGTTTACAAATGATTATTTTGGAGAGATATCAGAGATGATGCCAAACTATAATTTTTTTTTCACAATCAATGTTTTTTCAAATGAATCCTATATATTAATTTATGTCTTACCTGCAAAATCTTCAGAGTTTGGAAGATGAACACCACAGATGCTGTAGCCTCTCTTGTCTGGAAACTTAAGAAAAAGTAATATAAGTAATTATTAAATTTATGAAAATCTCTGAAAACTTGTCACTTTGAAAATGTTATTTAGTTATAACTAATGTGTAAAAAAACATTTATTAATCTCAGTGTATTCAACATAACACATTATATTGATCAAATACATAAAACATTACGGAGGTCAGAACTGAAATTGTATAACTGATTGACTAGAGACACATCACTTCATGAAACACTGCACAAGAAAACTAAAACATACAATGATTATTTGTGCTAGTCCAGTCCTAAACCTCTTTAATAAGCTAATAATTGAAAATAATCTTCAAAAGTATAAAAATACATAAACATCATATCGTGTTATGCTAATGCAACTAGCTATAACAGTAATTCTCAAACCTGGAGTATCGATGGGGTTGTAAGTTTAGTAGAAACAAAATCATATGTAGAAAAAAAAAACTGAACATGGTGGTTGAAATACATTTTCAAGCAGATGGGGTTGCACAGACTTGGGATGTCTGAAACAGGGTAAGCAATGAAAAAAAATTTGAGAACTACTGAGATATAAGGAAAAATGGAGAAGTTCATGTTTTATCCCACGTTTTAAAAATACCTTTCACAACTGTAATTTCTCAGCTTTTCATAAATTCTTATGTTTGTGAATCACAGGAAGTTTTGTCAAAAATACAATAAATGCTTATATGAAATTTACTTGAGTAATATCAGCTGAACAATTCCTAAAGAAATTACATAATAAAAGCATTGAAAACAATATTTTAAAAATACAAAATATGTTACAGAAATGACAATTCACAGTTTAAGCATCTAGCCCTTTATTTTCCAACACTGCTAATATGAAGACAATTTAATGCCTACAGTAAAATATTTACTAATTCTCTTTATATTGTCCTTTTCTATTTTTCTTAAAATGTCATTAACAAATACATACCTCTACTATGGGGTAAATGCAAGACAGTTCAGATATCAACTGCTTTCTTCTTAAAATGAGTTGAGCATTAGTCTTAAGAAGATTTTCTCGGGACTCAAAGTAACATCTTCTTCTTTCCACTAATGCATCTCTCTCTCTTTTCAAAAGTTGCAGTTTGTTCATAATTTCCACTGCTACAGTTTAAAAAATAACAACTTAATATCGCAGAAATTTTAAGATATTGAACCACTTTTTAATTTTTTGTTATGAATTAATATTCAATATGTATTTTATTTAAATTTCAAACATTGGGAAAGAGCTCTAAAACAGAAACATTTAAATTTTTTCAAAAACTTGAAGATTGAGAACAAATAAATTTTTAATTGAAAGGTAGCAATTAGTTGCAAATAAATTTTCAGTTATACTAATCAGTTTTATTCAGCTAACTCTGCCAGTCATTGAGCTTTGAAAGATACACTGAAAATCAAAACAGAGCACAGCCCTGGAATTATAATATGCATGAATTAAATTACAAGCTAAGCTTCCTAAAAAACTCACAGAGTTAAAGTTGAGTCATATTCATTCAAGTTTTTATTTTATTTGCTGTTGATAATGCTAGCATTTAATCAATAATAAATTTAATCCTAAAAATAGTCTAAACCAGCCTACTAAAGTTATCTGATGTTGAAATTGAACATACACTAGTTTAGCAGCCAGAAAGATCAATATCAGACTGTTACTCTAACGACTTACATAAAAGGTGCAGTTCACCCTCTTTAAAATATATATATTTTTAGTATGAATCTACATTTGCAAGACATTTATTTTTGTTTCTGTTTTATTAGCCTTAATCTCAGTTTTACTGACTAATTATTTAAATAAAAATGCAGTCTGGTTGTGAATTTTCTGATACCAATACCTTTTTCTTCCACTTCTTGACCATTTAAAGATCTTCTTGATAGTAAAGTGTTCAGCCGGTATTGCTGTACTTGAAGTTCATTTCTTAAGGTAGAGACTCTGGCTTTCATTTGTTCCTGGTGACCTTTTAACTGATGTTTCTGACCAGCTTGTTGAAGCTTATCCTCAATCAAAACACGTAGTCTTTGTGCTGCAGCCTGGGTTTGTTTTATTGCCCTATGAATTGTCTGAATTCTATGAAACAAAAGGAAGGTATGAGTCCCTTATTACATA
Source organism: Limulus polyphemus (assembly GCF_000517525.1). Classification (NCBI taxonomy): domain Eukaryota; kingdom Metazoa; phylum Arthropoda; class Merostomata; order Xiphosura; family Limulidae; genus Limulus; species Limulus polyphemus. The sequence continues at coordinate 14,792 of NW_013671170.1, forward strand.
TAGACTTTAATTTTATTTTAATGCTATATCAAGTCCACGTGGTTCTTTATGTTTTAATCAGTTTGAACCTCATGAAAAAGGTCACCATTAATCATCAAAATGTTAGTAGTTCAAACAGAGTTGCATAACCATTACTTAGCTTCAGTTGTGTACAATTCTGTCCCAAATACCAGTTTTTAAATGATTATTATGTTTGAGAGATTTTCATATTTTGAAATCAAAGTTTTAACAAAAAAATATGCCATACAATTATAAAAAGAAACTGAATATTTTATTTATGATAATATCTAGTGTATGGTTAGAAACAGCTGATACTGAACTACTGCCTGCTCTACAAAATATATTTTGTTTACTTACAAATTTCAAAATGCTATAGATTCAACTGTACAGCATAGCAGTCAAAACAAGGTTGATTTGCACAAAATTAAAATAAAAAATAACCCTTCTAAAAATAGTTTTTTTTTCAAATAACAATGTCAATTTCAAATGTTTAACAATGTTACAAGGTTTAAGAAATATTTCTCTTTGACTCTTTAAATAAAATATTTCCACCTGATTTTTTTACAATTTAAAAATTGTTAAAGGTGCTGAAAGAAAGTTGGGAATGAAAGCAGTAATTCCTTTTTCTAATTTGCTTAAACTTGTATTTTATTTCACAGCACGTTATATATACTTATAAAGAACTAGGACTACTAAAATCTTACTACACACATGTTGTACATGTAGTTAAATTTCTTATAACTACACAGAAAATGTTTAATACAACAGAAAATTAACAACAAAGATTGTAATAGGTTTGAGAAATTTAACGGACTGTAACTGCCTGTCGAATGAAAAGGATATGACAATTCAGCTTCTACAGTGAGGACTCGGTATAGAAGCCAAAATGTCGTCCCCTTTTCATTCAACAGTTAATTGCAGTCCATCATAGTTTGCAAAATATACTACATCTACACTGCTTAAAGATGGCAGACTTCACTGCACATTTGAAAGAAGTATTTTTCCATTGCTGATTTGTCTATATACCTGCCCACCCGTCTAATTGCTTAAAGAATGCAATACCAAAGGAAAACAAAACCTAAAACTTAAAAATGCAGTGCAAAGTCATCTTAATAAATATTAAAGGTGTGGATATACAGTAATATGATACAAGTATCATATTGTGAAGCTTTCTATATTCGATATGATTTATGTATTTTCATGAAATTTGGCAAGCTTTCAGTAAACATTGTAAGCCTTTTTTTTACAGAAAAAGTAGAATATATAATAAAGTATTTTTGCTAAAAATTAATGATTCAATAAAGGAAGATGAGTAATGAGTACTACATGTTGTCTTCATTTCTTTTATCAAGAACATTACATGTAAAGTAACATAACAATAACAAAATAGATAGACAGATATTAACTTTTTTTTATCTTACTTCTCTTGCCAGCTGCCATTTAATTGATCACACCTGAGAATTTGAAAAAGCACTGTAAAGTGTGAAGTACTTAAATAAGATAATAAATTACAGACAAGACTATCAAACTTTGTAACAAATTGCTGGGAAAACTTCTGTATCTAGGTACGTATCTTATTGCAGCATCAATATCTAGATACATATCATATTGATTACTATGATGAAGTACGCATCCCTAATAAATATACTAGTAAAATAATTAAAATAATAGTCTTTTCAGAATACATTATAGCACTGGAAAAGTTTCATATGCAAGACGACAGAAAAACTACCATACTTGCTCCTAATGTTAATTTTACTTACCACTCTGTAAAAACTTAAGCATAATACTTTGATGCTGGAGAAAAAACCAAAGTGATAGTTAAGCAACTATAATTTATCACTAGGTTATTGAGTGGAATATTTACCAGATATTGTTAAGTTCATTTAATGAACTGAAGTTTTCATAACTTATATACACTGATTTTATTCATAAATAAAGAATTTTACTTAAAAGTATATTCAATCTGGGTTCTTCCTTGTGCTGTCCAACAAAAATTGTAATAAATGTACACTGGTATTATTGTAATGCACTTACATATAATATCGAGTTAAATATTATTGCAATATAATTGTTAAACAGCTATTAAATAACTTGACATCCATGTAGCTTGCCAAGCAAATGCTTTCACATACTTTTCTATGTCATATATATGTATAAACACAACTATTCTTTAACTCTTTCCACACCAGAAAGATGTCATTGATATCCCAATTTATTCCTTCTCACAGTGGGTATATCAAAATTAAATACATGAAATATGGTACAAACTTACTAAATAGTCTAGTTTAACCTTAAAAAACTGATGTAATTGTATTCAATATTTCTATCATTTTATAGGTTCAAGAATTTTCAATTTTGCTCTTAGACACTGTTTTAAAGTGAGAAAATACTTCCTTTCATCTTAAAATTGGTTTTTATTATTATCATTATTGATCACAAAGTGTCATTTGATATATTCCCCCAGTTTCAACTCTATTGATATTCTTTAAAACATTTCTTTTTTATACTTTATTTTACCAATTGACATTGTCACTCCTCCTGGTTAGAAGTTATAAAAAACAAAGCAAAAACTGACAAAGCTCCCCTTTAAAAATGGCATCATCATCATTCTTTTTGTCAGGATAGTTATCATGATGTTTTCTAAAAAAATTTCTTGGTTGCAACCAACTGATATATAATTTGTTTTCAACAAAATAGTAAGTTATTTTATTTGTGTGTGTCGATTGAAAATGATAAACTTAAAAATAATATTCAGTAAATAAGTATTTGAGTTATTGGAATAATTTGCCATTGTTTATTGAACCCACTAAGCCTAATTAAGCTTATCTCATGTTTTGATATGAAAGAAAATGTATGTAGCTTTCAAACATATATAATTTAACATAATATTTTTCAGGAATGAAAAGAACGAATGAAGTAACTATAAAAAGAATCCCAGATCTATAATTTATTCTTAAGTTTTGTAAAATTCTCATTAAACCTTCCCAAGAAATCATTTGTGGAACACAAAACACCATTTACTTTATACAGTGAAAAAATGCAAATCCCAATATGTAGGAAATACACAAGTAACTCTTAGAGAATGTTTCAACAACCATAAGTCTTCTATTAACACTGAAAAAATATCTCCCTGTTGCTCAACATTTTACCCAACCCGGTCATTCCATTAACAATGTTACTCTCATCAACATTGAAACAGGATTCAAAACTGAAGCTGATAGAGAGATAAAAGAAGCTTATTGGATTGTTAATCCAAACACTGTTCAAAATTGTGGAATCAATCTAGATCCTGGAATCAGTGATATCCAATCATTGGTTTCATCTCTGTCATAAAAATAATATTTATTCTTTGCTTATTCCTTTCATATAACGTGAACCCTAATTTTTCTAAAACTTATTATCTATTTAAGATAATATTCGAGACCTGTTTATATAAATCAATTAGCTTATAATCTCTTTTTTAATCAGTTTCTAGGTGTCACCTTTATTTTACTTAAACACTTAAGTATAGATATATTTATTTCTTTTTTAACCATTTCTAAAGCAAAATATCCCTAACACATTTTTACATAATGCTCTTGTTGCTGGCCACATTGTACAGGAAATGGAACACACAACAGTACATGGAAAAATATACTAAACATTTCCTGGAAGAACAGGTGACCTTCATGACATCATTCAACTCCCTTTATATATTACTCATTCAATTACACCACCATTCCCAATTTGACCTTGAAGAAGAAAGGTCCACCTTTTGAGAGATTTTGGGTTGTAGGGTTTTTATCATTTTGTATCAAGACTTATTGAATCTAAATGTTTTTCTGACATCGTGAATGTAACATTCTCATTAAAATCCTTTGTTTACCTCTACAGGAGATCTGGGTAATCAATATCTTAAGAAACCCAAATTAATTATATTTACTTTATGTTGACTTACATCAATTGTAATATCTTCACTCAAATAATCCTTAACCATTAGCTGGAGCTTTTTTCAGAGCTGAGCTTTATTATTAATTGTTTGGATTACATTTTGTGACACAAGAAAAGGGTAGCAACAAAGGTCTGTACTGAGAGAAGGAAAACCACATGAAAAACAAGACATGAATTATTATATTTTCAGGGAATGATACGTGTTGCTTCTTAGTAAACATAACAGAAATGGAAGTTGCAACATCTCTATTTTTGTTTGGGAATTACAATAAACAAATATTACATAATGGCAAGTTAGAATTTCTAAAATACTTTTGAGTTAAAAATTGTTGAAACAAAATCAGAATTATTATTTTTTACTTTAGTTTTGAAAGTGTATATATAGGTGTGCACTCAACACCTGAAAGATGCTATCCATTCTGGATAAGGTTGAAATAAACTTAACTTTGCATCTAAAGGTTTAATTTTTACCTTGAAAGTGTGTTAACTGAGTAGGAAACTCGAACAGTTGATGGATCAACATTAATAATTTCTGTAGGTTTGTTAGGTGGTCCTTCACAAAATGAATCCTAAAAATTAGGAAAAAAATATTTAAAACTCCGATATTCAATGTACTACTGAATAATGTTATAAAGTAAAAATAGCTTTTCATAACAAAAATATTCATAAATAAAGAATGAGAAACCAAGCTGTAATAAATTAATAAAATTACATATACATACCATGTGAATTTCATAGCTGAGTTACAGTTTGGAATGAATGGTATATTTGCCTAATATCTAATGAAACTAAAAGTATGAAATAATTTAATAATCAAGATCATAAAGTAACTTTCATAATAATATAGTATAAAAGTTTACAAAAAAATTGTTATTTGAATAAAGTATCAAGAGATTTAACAAAAGGAGCCTTAGAGTTCCATTAGAAAATATTCTTCAAGACAATTTTAACAGAGATATTAGAAGAAAAGCATAAGCATTTATAATAAAATATCATCAACCAGTACCTGTATACTATCTGAACTGCTGTAATATCCCTCCGATAACCCAAAAAGTAAAGTATTAGACTTAAATTTTTTACTTTCTTTGGGAATCTGAAAAAAAAAAAAATTATTCATAATTTGCAATATATACTTATTTAAAGACAACAAAAACTGTAAACATCTAAAGGGAAGACAATGTACTACTACAACATTTCCACAATTTTTACAGCTTTATATTTGAATTGCTTTATCAGGCCAAAGATAATTAGCATTGAATATATACAAAATATAAACAAAAAATATGGAGCAAACTAGAGAATGGCAGTAGCTGAATGTATCACACCAGGAGAGGTACTTGAAGAAGTACAGTGTACATATTAGTGGGGTAAACTGTCTTTAAGACTTACATTATTTTTTATAATCTCATATGTAGAATGAAGTTAGAAATCTAAATTAGAAGTATATTTGGTTTATATGTAGGATGACTACTTATATAGCTAATATAATTGTTGGCTTACCAATTCACTTATGAACACCAGGCCTGTTAGATGAACAGTCCATTCTATCATACAGCTGTCCTGCTCTTCAGTTTTATATCTTAACCTGATAACAAAACCTGATTAAATTCGTTAAGGTATGATATTGAATATTCCCATTTTTACTAATATATATATATGTAAATATGTATTTAGCAAATGGAACTTAAAATGTGATAGGAATGAACATTGGATTTTTCAATGTTTGGGCTAAATAGCCGGGTCAGTAACCCTTAGGATTCAAATATAGACATCCTTAATTTTGAGCTACTGACCAAAGGGAAGTCAGTCAGCTAGCAGCACCTACCACAACAAGGACTCAGTACAGCTCTCTGAACCATATAACAGGATTGACTGTCATATTTATAAGCTACCCACAACTTAAAAGTGCAAAGCATGTTTAATGGCATCTTTTCTTGAGCCCCAATTCCTTCAATCTGCAACCCCACACATTAACCATAAGGTCACACCCAGATAAGTTGACAGTGCTCATAGGCTACTGATGGTAAACACAGCATATAAACCTTTCACAATGGGAGCCCTTTTAAATGCTTTTCTGCATAACACATTGTGTTACATTCAAAATTTAATTAAACACTTCTACTGTCAATGTATGTGAATAAAATTGATATTATAAGTTATGTTATGATTCGAAGTTTTATTTTATCCAAGTTTTAAGTCCTTTATTTGAAAATAAACCCTTAAAAACTACTTAAAATTTCACAGGTATTGCCACGTGGCCAACGAGCTATGAAAATTTTCTACTTTGGCTCTCTGTATCTTCAATAATACAATGGTAATGCCGTAGAACTACGTCTAGACAATAATTTGCTTACACAACCTTTTGACTCATTCATTTCAAAGTTCTCTGAATGAATACAATTGAAACAAGTAATAAGTTTTCAGCCCCTGACAAGTGCCATGCCCACCTTCAACAGATTTGTTTGAGCTTTATAGCTTACATGTAGATGCTACATACACATGTGTATATACATTAGAAAGAGATCATTTTACACTATAATCTAACAATGGTTATTTTGAAATTGGCGAGCAGTTGTCATCACAGATAACATGTAATTGACTCTAGTATTGTTGGCTGCTTGATCGACTATAGCATTTATGGTTGTTTCTGACCTAAATATGTTATAGTTAGAGATACAGTTTAGATTGTATTTAGGTCTTACTATTATATTTTATTTAATCATGTATTAGTTATGTTTTCAAATGCATAATTAAAAGGTTTAAACATTTTTTAAATATACATCATACTTGATGCATCTGTTCTCAAGGCTTACGATATTATGTGCTGAATGAAAATTTTGCCGAGGGGTTGCACATGTCACTCAAAGAAATTGTAATGTGCTTCGAGGGCACCATTGATTTGTGTTGAGAAGAATAATAAGTGGTAAAAGACAAGGAAGGAAAATAAAACATTAAACATTAACTACATGCATGTGGAAAGTAAAAGACTTGAAATTACAAATTTAAAAAAAGGAAAATCTTTAAAGATATTCTACAAAAAATTTAAGGGTATATATATTTTTATTTCCTAATTTCAGTTATTTCACTGCATTGTATGTTGATGATAATAGCTAGAGTTAGTGATATGGTAGAGAAAACGACAAATAAAATATAAACATTTACCTTAAAAAACTTTTGATATCCTCTTAAGAGGTTCTAGAGATTATGCAAATGAATATGAAAATTATACGATGAATAAAAGTATATTTATACTTAAAATGAAAATCATCTTGTACTCAATTTGTCAGTAGTTTAAATGCAAGTAACTACAATAGAAAAATAACATTTTTAATAAAAACAGTTATAACAACATCATTATTTGTGTACAAGATACTTATGATCTTTATCAAAATCTTACCAGTTTTTAAATGAATATGTTAAGAAATCTCAGAGTTGAAACTCCCAACTTGATTTCCTCAAATTGCACAAGCCCACCACAAAACGGATAAAGCAAAACTAAATATTAACTACTTCAAATATCTAATGCACCTTTTGTAGGAAAAGAGGGAAATTTTAAGCGCAAACATATATAATCTCACTGCAAAAAACAAACAACAGAGTTCCTTTATCTGATGTTAAAATCCTGGCATATCAATAATCTGTTCAATTTCTATAAATGTTATAAATTTTTTTTATCTCTTACAAAGAATATACTACGATGAAGTAAGAAAATACTATACATCTTTTTTTTTCTGGTATAAATATGGGAAAGTCAAAGAATCATATAATACGATTAACTTTAAAACAATAGTACAATTTTGAGTAATTCAGGGTAGTTATTTCACATTTTCAGACTCGGTGCATTTTTTTTTATTGTACTGCAAAAAAACTATTAAATCAAATGGTTTGAACTTTTAGAATTACAGCCTATGGATTACATAGCTTCTCTATAAAATATATTTCTATATGTGATATTTGTATAAATTAGCAGGTTTGAAATTTTAAAAATGCTTACTTTTGTTGCAGATTTTATTTACTAGTTTTTATGTTACCAGTGTTTTTCTAAATCTTTCCTATAAATTTTTTATTTTATAGAACTAAATTTTATCTTTGTTTTGATTTGAAAAGCAATGAATGCAGTTCTATGTTTATGATCACTGGCATACAAAATTGTTTTTTGTTTTTTTACCATATCAAAATTATAATCAAGCCAACTTTTTAAAGTTGTTAATTAGGTTTTATTTAATATATGTAATAAGTTTTAAATCCATTCATAGCAATTTGGCAATTTTCTTCGCTCATCTGAACAGTTACTCAAGCTGATAAGATCTAACATAAACACAGCCTAACAAACAGCAGCCTTGATGATGAAATTAAACTTGATACAGTCGATTGCAAAATGATTTAAGTAACCATATCTTATTTCACAAAAAAACATTTATTTTCCTATTATAAATTCAAATAAAGTATAAAATGATAAAGCTTTAAAAAAATCAGGACTATAACTGTAGCAGAAGTTGTTCATAAACAGTTTTTCTTCTAACAAAATATTAAGCTTTTACCACTTTGAACTTTTATGACTTCTTGAAGTTGAGCTATAGCATTTACATCACACCATGACAACTGATGTCAAGAAACAGTGACTAGCTAAAAATTGATAAAACTACACTTGTATTCAAGTTACAAGGACAAATGAGCTTTATTTTGTTCAAACTATTAGGACTTCTTTCCGAGGCAGTTACAAGCAGCAAAAGTACAAAAAGTTTTATTATAAAAAATACAATCCTCAAGTGTTTTTTTCATGTGTGTAAACATGATTACATGTTTATTTTCTACCATTTATTTACTTCAATGGCACAATTCTGCCCTTGAGGCTCACTACACCTATCTAGGCATGAAAAGAGCTAAAGTCAATGCAAAAACAGAAAATATTCATATTTGAACACTTAAATATAAGCACACAAATCAGATATGACAAAAATAGTAAAAACTAGAAAGGATACCCAATGCTGCAGCATTGGTGCTACTTGCGAAGTCCAACATCTCAAAATGTTTCCATGTAGGATTCTTAAAGGGGAAAGAAACAAAATACAGCAATCTATAAAAATATCCATTAAATAAGCAACATAAAGTATCCTGTGACAAGCAGAAAATATTACTTATTTTTACAGATGGCCTCTTAATTATTAACTATGGTTTGCAAGTCAGCTAAATGATAATAGTAGTAAGAACTTAGTGGAAAGACATCACACTAGACTAATATCAAAAACATTTTTGAGTTATTTTAAGTGAAAGTTGCAAAATGTAATGTGTATACACAACTAAGGGTGGTTTTTGAATATATAAATACAAATTCATGTTATATGTTTAGTATTTTTCCATTAAAATTGCGAGTAGATCATCCAAAAATTGTCATGTTTTGGTGGCAACTTTGAACAAAAGAAAGTCCACTACATCAATTTCTCATTAAAAAAAATGTTGCATTAGTTTATGTTTCAATCTCATTTTGAAAAATGCAATGAAACTCCCAAAATTATGTCTTCCTACAATTCTTATTTTATAAAATTAAATTTTATCTTTGTTTTGATTCAAAGAACATTGTATGCATTTTCACTTGTGTACAATAAAAATAACATTTTTACCATACTATAGCAAGCCAACTTTTTTTTCACAGTGTTAATTAAAAAGTTTCACTTAATATGTGTAATAAGTTTTAAACCTATTTTATATTATTTTATATTTTTTTTCTGGAATTTTCTTTGCCTATTCAAACAGATACATAAGCCAATACAGTCTATCGTAAACATTGTCTAACAAACAACATTCTTGTCAGCAAATCCAAAATTTATACCAACAAATGTTACAGTTTGAATGCCTTTTCTAAGCTAACAATGCAGGGTTATAGTTCATTACATTGGTCATAAGACAAATACTTCAGTATAATATGAAATGTGTTTTTGTGGAACAAGATGAGTTAGGCTTAGTCAGATCATTTTGCACTTGACAATATAAAGTTTTAATTACATTTGTCATAAGTCATGTCCACCATATTCAATGACTGAATAAAGAATATAGTGTTGAAAAATATAATAAGCCTAATATTATTATTATCTCATGATAAAAGTAATTAATTATAATCATGCTTTGCCAACAAAGGAAAGGTGTTCACACCATAACAATCGTTGTTGTAACAAACAGTGTCCCAGCAAACCTGATGATCTCCGTATTAAATGTGTCATTAGTAATGGATATGTAAGGCATAGTGAGGTTGAAATACTATTATACATTCCTCTAAGGGATTGAATAAAGAATATAGTATTTAAAAATATAATAAGCCTAACAGTAATGTCTTGTGTGTTAGAAAAATTATAACTTTATATTGTTGAGTGCAAAGTGATCTAACTAAGCCTACCTCATCTTGTTCCACAAACAACATTTCCTATTACAGCAATATCATAATTGAAATGAAGTATAAAATGATGAAATAAACTTTTGTGCAAGCTTTGAAAAAAAAAGTAAGATTTTACCTTTTACCTTGTTTACTGTTCAATGTACACTATTTTTAAATGAACAAGTAGTTCATACTATTAAATTATGAAAGCAAATAATACTTACTGTATACTCTTGAACAAGCTCACTTGTGTAAAAAGCTAATACCAAAAACAATAAAGACGGAGAGAGAGAAAAAAAGCATAAGAAACATGTAAATATTTTTACTAATTATACAGCTTTAGAGAATAAAATTAAACAAGACAAAAAAAAAGAACATCAAAATATGTTAAACCTTCTTATACCAAATAATAAAGTTGTTATAAAACTAAATTGATTACTACTGCAAGATTCAGTGGCCTAAAACTCTCACGACTGTATATTGAATATACTAGTAATATAAACTACATCTGTATTGTGATAACAATTTGAACAGCATCAAAAATATATATTTCTTCTCAAAATAAATTAAAGAATATCTATTATGCAAAAGACCATAAATCTGTACTGATGTAGAATATAAAACTGTGTTCCATTGAGAATGCACAGTATACATATAAATTTGATGTTTTCCATTCTTTTATCTTCTCTTTCATATTCATCTGAGTACAACTTTATAAAGTAAAAGCTTGGTCTAATCTAGAGTGGCAATCAGTTAACTGACTTATCAAATACTGTCAACTGTCTAGTCAATGGATCCTCATTTGACCATTGTAAATTTTTTTTCTAATGACAATAAATTATCTTCATAAATATATAACAACATACACAGGGAAAATATAGACAACTGTCAGAAGCAATTACTTTCTTTATAGGGCCATTTATGATTAATCAATAGTTGCCATTTTTCATTTATAGCTTTGTCCTAGCAGATTGAATATGATGGCTGTATGATGTCAATATTCTGCATTATCATTATTATATAATGCACTAAAACTTGACTTAAATTAACCTCACCATTAAAATGGCAAAGCAGTTAAAGCCAAGTACAAGAACTATTCATTTGAATATGTGACCCATGTTGACCATAAGGTGAAATATTTATTTACTTTTTGTCCTGCAATTGCAAAGAAAAAATTGAACACAAGTACCAGGCCAAAGACAATACAGTCTTATTGTCACTTCTTTGATTTTTGATACTAGTGAAGCAACTCCAGAAAAAGTGTACAATATGCCTATTAAGTTTGGATGTATTATTATTTTGGCACCAAATACGTCATCACTTCCACTCCAAGCAAGTTGATATGTGTCAGAAACTTGTATTAGGATGGCATTGCTAGATTCATAAGTAAAATGTTGCCTTACTAAAAGACAGTTTGATTGCATCTATGCTCATGCTATTTATGCAAGTTACTTTCATTCCCACATTGTTAAAAGCTCTTAGATACAGGTCTTCCATCACAAGATATGCCCAATCTATAGACTTCCCAGCCATAAGCAGTTAGCAGGAAACCTTAGTATTAAGAACATAAGGTCCAGCAGAATAACAGTATGTTAATAACTGAAGCTTTTCATGTACCAATCACAATGACATTTGATGGCAAGAATAATGTTTGCAAGGCTCGATTTTAAGGAAATTTCCAGATTGTCTAAAGGACAACTTGACCTGTATCAGAAGTTGCCTGGAAGGCTGTATCAATTGTAAAAAAAAACACAAAAACAATAAAAAACATAAACCCTAAAAAAAAGACCCAAGTACAAGAATATTGATGTTTTTATACCATATTTATTTCCAAAAAGTACAATTAATGCTTAGTTGGCAATTTTGCATCTTTATTCAACTGGATGTGCCTCCTATTCTCTGGGCCTATAGGGTTCCTGGAAGGGCCATTAAGGTAGCCAAGCTTTTCAAAGATTTGCCTGTTCATTTGCTGCACCATCCTCTCAGCTTGTGAACATCCAGTTGTTGCTGACTTAGCTCTCTTAATTGCAAATGCATCATTGTGTTGCTGGCTCATAAAATGCTCTCTATGCAGCAAGAGCTACAACCCTGAATGAATATTTGTTTGCGTGAACCATGTGCTTCACATGTTTTGCAGAACATAAGTTTATTTCCTGCATCGTCCTGCAACCATACTTTGAAATTGGAATTTGTCAGCCACGACTGCTGAAATGTTCCCACACATTTGTCCTCATATCGAGTAAAGTTTTCTTGGATTCTTTGTCGTTTTTTTTGCAGGTTCCTTAACAGATGCCAAGTAATGCCACATTTTTCAAGAACTTTTATTTTTTAACAACAAGACATTAGCCCCAAAAGAATTTGTCATTCGCACACACACATTTTTTTGCATAGACTTTCTATGTTGTACTGACTGCTGAACTCGTATTCTTACATTCATACATTTAGCATTACAGTTTCCCTTTAATTTAAGAATTTGTCATTCGCACACACACATTTTTTTGCATAGACTTTCTATGTTGTACTGACTACTGAACTTGTATTCTTACATTCATACATTTAGCATTACAGTTTCCCTTTAATCTCCCGCATCGTCAGTAAGAGGAATGCACAAATTTGGAATAAAATATTTAAATTCACTTCCCTGCCCCAGTCATAACTAATAGAATATAGCTAACTTTTGATGCCTTATTTCCCAGAAATTTCATTACATTGAAAAAAATAAGCTCAAACCAAGCTAATGTTACGTAGCATCTTAAGGAAACAAACAGTCAATAACTTGTAAAATTTTTAAACAGAACAGTAATCTTAGTTAATCATGTTCTATGTGTTCATTTTAACCAGCTTGGCCTGCTGCCAAGTACAGTAACATACAGCCTATAGTAAGACTAGACTTGCATCGGAACTCTCACACATACTACTATATCGTAATATGTACACAATGCCTGAGCAATACACCTGTACACACACACACACACTGCTGATATGTATTGTTATTCCTACTCATAGTTTGTATTGACCTGGAGAAAGGCAAAGTTAGCCTTAATTTATTTATCGTTATTCTGTTTCATACTGATCAAAACTTTCATAAAATTTGGCTTGCAGTTATCATTATTATGCTCTGTTTAATTCATGGATTTTCCTGCTTTTCTCATGGTAGCTAGGCCTTCCATATTTCCTAGACTCCATTGGTCATGTCCGTCTAACATCCAAAAATTATACAAGTTATCATCCCAGTCACAATAGTATATCTAGTCGATCCTTGTTAGCTAGGAAAGGATACGAGTGATAAGGAACGTGGTTCATTATGTGAAATTACTGAGGTCGGTGGCTGACTCTCACCCTCTCTCTTGAACTTTAATGTGTACTGAATAAAACTGGTTCATTTAAAAAGCCAATGCACTCTAAAACAAGGGACTAACTGAAGACAACCACTAACTATACAACCTCCAATTCACAAAAAAATATCACAGAAGAATTATATTTCTGGATTCATCCGATGAAGAGAATGTAGGGAAAAAATTAGTAAAAGATTGGTAAGAAACATATGACAATGGTGAAAAAAGAGGCAAGCCTTAAAGATCCCATATGACTGACCTAAGACACTATCTTGTTGTAGGCTAATTTATTGTTTTTCTTTTTTTCAGATAGTTTGTACCTCAGTCTTATTTCACAAAAAATTATGTTGAAGTTCTGGTATATCTAGAATATATAAATATAAGATACAGAGTACTACTGTGTTAATTATTGAATTTAAAATTATGTCTTATGTAGAAAACATATTCATCTTCTAAATAAAAGGTTAAAATCTGAGAATAGTCTCACTGATATTTCTTTATCATACAGATTAAGTAATATTTAAAAGTTACAATGTCTGACAGTCATCTGAGTCTAATTTTACCTTTCTTTTCATTGCTCAAGTACCTACTAATCTAATCAACATTAAACACTTACATAAAAGAATGAAATAAAAAAATGTCAACAGTACAGTGAGTATGATTAACAGACTAACCAAATTTACAGAAATACTCTTTAATATTAGATCAGTGTTTGCTGAAACAGCTTTAAATTGATTTCCTAATTTGATTTTTTTAATGTTTACAATATTCCTCATGAAATCCAACACAAGATAACTGAGGTCTAACATGGTGTTAACAGCAAGTATAATTTTCTTACTCATAGCTGTATATATATTCATAAAATATCTAGTAACTGTCTTACATTTTTTTTTGATACTGTAATATCATTATATTTTTCAGCTTTAATGACAGTAAAGTGGAGGTCAGTCTGATCAAAGCATGGGAGCAAATCATAATGTACGATCCTACAAATAAACCACAATTGACAAAGTTTGAAACTGTGACTACAAATCACACCATGATGTTATCCAATAAGGACATAAAGGTCTTTGAAATTAATGTTCAATTACATATTTAAATGTGTAATAAGTTGAAAGAATTTTCATCCTTCTGACAACAAATCATCTGATGCATAACAATCCAAGTGAAATGTATTGGAGAATTACACTTCTAAATACCAATCAGATTCTTAATATAAAACATCAAAACAGACCTGATGCACTGTGATCCTGATGGAGTGTGAAATACAGTCCAGAACCTTCATTAGAACCAAAATTTATCTGAACATTTCGTGCACACACACTACGTAAATGTCTAAGCCTGTGCTGAAATAGAAAAGAAAATATACACTTGCTAAATATATATACATTAGTGTGTGAAACACAGGCACAAAATTTCATTGATAAAATGCAGTTTTAATATATTTTTTAAACATATCCATTGAGCAGAGTTGTGACAAAGGGTATATTTTGAACCTTCAACAGTATTAATTAGCATAATTTTCTGATGATGTTACCACAACTACTATTTTATATCTAACTGAAAACCCTTTCATTTTACAAGTAATACATATAATGAGATAAAACAATCATGTAGTTTTAAAATGTATTGTATAGAACAATAATCATGTTTTTATATTTTAAATTTAAAAAATGTATGTCATTTATACACTCATATTTGATGCTACATGTGATACTCATACAGCTATAAACAGTAAGTTTGCATTACAAGAACAATTGTGCCAATTAAAAAATATGCAGCAGATTTAATCAAAACAAGTCTATTTAACAGTCACTATTCCAGGCAGGTAAATAGTCATAGTTTTTTTTAGCATAAACTGCTGATTAATTAAACCTAGCTAATAAACGTAATAATAAACAAACAGCAAAACAGATTAACACTATAGTTTAACAAGAAAATAAATATGGACAAAATGATATGAGAGAAAGTGTTATTACCAGTCACATTTTATTGTTAAGAACACTGTTAATTAATTAAATATATGAATCTAGGAGGGTGGGGATGTAGAACTACACCAGTGCTTTTTTTTCAACATTAAGAGTATTATTGTTAGTATATATTTTTTGTTTTGTACTTATTCTACCACAATTCTTATCTTCTGTCTTGTACACTTGGCATCCAGAACATTTTATAGAAGCAATGCAGCTGCCAACCATACCCCCCCTGTAATTCACAATAATGACCTGTTACAATGCACAGAAGGAGCTGCTACATATAACAGTTTGGTGGTATGTATGTGTTTTCTTTTTAGTACAGTAATGTTTATTTAAATAATTGACATATAAAAAACTTAACATTTTCCTAACACAGAAGAGCTATCTTCCTCAAACTTCTGCCTAAGAGATTTGCATGCTACTAGCCTTGAGGTAACTTCTACCTAATTTTATGTATTTATGTGAACTGCTCTGGTACATAACGATATCATCATGTGACAAAAGTTCTCCACCAATAGGAGAGCAACACAACCTCCATACACAGTAACCCTATGTACTTGAACTTGTGATAACTTCATTCTTTGACAAAAAAAGACAAAAATGTGCACCACAAGTGGGGAGGATGGTGGGAATGTGTGCGGAGGTGAGTACCTTTAAGAAATACATTTTCAGATTAGGAAAATGTTAACTTTTGACATGATAACTTACCTCCACATAGAAAAGTTAGAATTCAACATTGAATTGGTGGAGGGGCTAGATCAGCTCCCTTCAGAAAATGCCTCAAAGAAAGCACAGAAAGTGTGACACTTGATGGCAGGGGCACACCTGTGGGAAACCACATATCCTTTCAAACAGGGATATACTCTTCTCCCAGCATGTAAGGAGGGAAGAGGCAAATGAGCTCCCATGTGTTTTGGGGACAGGTAGGAGAACATGACTATCCAAGCACTTGCATAGAAGCAGTCAGTGAACCAATCTGTGTAGAATGGCTGGAATGCATTTATACCATATCTTATGTGTTCACCTTGACTCTAATGTACAGACACTGGCTTTGAATTCCTGCCTAGCAACTATGCATTTTTCTAAAATAGAAACAAGTTTGCTGTTTTTTACCAATCCATTCTTTGAAAAATTTTCATCTTTAATCCACTCTCTCCCATAAACTAACACAGCAAAATGGAACTCTTAACATAATCTACATTTGATTTACAATGTAATGTTGTCACAAATACTTCACTATCAAGTCCTAGTTGACCAAAAATCTGATGGAGATAAAATACCCTTTCAATGCTACCTTTATAGATAACCAACTCTCCCAATACAATCTTTATTTTTATATACATAGAAACACATGGTGTTGTATAATTACTAATATCACATATTACTGCCATATCAACATTAAAATTTTAAGACATGATTATGATCTCAGACTGTAAGAATTATTAAGCAAAATAATTGTTTGTGGATTTATTTCTAAAATTTGCAAATTAATATGTGAAATTGGTTTTTTTATTAATTGTAAAATTATTAATATTACTGTTTATTTATTTCACAGAACATTTATTCAACATCACACTTTTCAAGGATAAAAAAGGTAACAGAGTGTCCCCTATACATAACCATGGCAGTGCTCTAGAGGGAGACATATCTGCATCTATGGCAGTGAAAGTGTTAAGCATTTCATTCACACATTTCAAAATTACATTGTTTAAAACTAGTCTGTTCAATTGCTAATTAAGTCTTTCATATGATTTTAAAATCTGATCGCTAAGGGTAGGGAGGTTACAACAAAAGTGAGTGTCCATTCTAAAGCAATAAAAAAGCTAGTGGTTAATACACAACCTTTAAAAACAATATCTAAGTTACTGATAACTGATTCAAACTTTGCATAGAATAGTTTCTCTTACTCTATTTTCACTAATGTAGAAAACATGGAAAGTCCTTTACTGTAAAATGTTAAAGAGGTTTAAAAAAAAGAAGCTTAGCTTTAAGAATTAAATCCTGGTCCTGATGTAGTTTGCAACATTACAGATGATGAGCATGGAACTGATATGGGTTTTAACTGTGAATCCAAAAAATTGTTGAATACTTTGCTATTTTTAGAAAGACATCTACATAAGATCCTGGAAATTATAGGTGTGCATGTTAATTCAACTTCTGATTTTGAGTTGGTTATTATAAGGAACCATTTGGATGTGTATCTTAAAAAACAATTTAATCTAAGATAGTGAGTAGGATTTCAGAAGAAATATTCCTTTAACTTAACAATTTAATACTTGTCCTACAGCATTTCATCTTTTTTGGATGGGGTATTACTGGAAATATCATATATTTTGACTTTTGGAAAAAAATCAAACAAGGTACCTCACAAGGGGGTAATTAGTACATTTGAAATTATGATACAACAGGCACAGAAATTAAGCATTTTGGCAACAAGGTAGGTTTGGCCTTCATTATAATTCTCTTTTCAAAGGCAATAAGGCCATCCTTCCTTTTAATAAATGTACATTAGAATCACAGAATAGATAGTTAGAACCTTGAATATATATGTGCACTGAAAAGTCAGGAGAAAGAGTACTGTAAAAACTATGCACACTTTTAACACTTATACTAATAAATCTGGTAATGCATTTTTACATTGAAAGACACAGAAGGTTTTTGTCAATATGATTAATACAGAACTGGTGTTCTATATTCTTAGAAAAATTAAGATATAAGGCATTGTGTGTGAACAATTTTTAAATGGGACTATCTAAGAGCCATGTTTCTCAGATGAGTGAAATTACCTAGTTTCTATTACGGAAGCTTGGAGAGATAACCTCATGTTCTCAACAAATTTATACAGTGGGTGAACAAAGTACACTAGTTTCCAAACAACTGTTGGTATGCTTAATCCTGCTTACTCACAGCAATAGATGAAGTTAATAGGAAATTAATACAAACATCTGTTAGTATGTTTAAACCTGCTGACTCACAGTGAAATATGAAGTTATTACAAAATTAGTAAAAACAACTGTTGCATATTTAACCCTGCTTATTTACATTGAAACATGAAGTTGCTAGGAGATTAGTATAATATCTTTATCACTTACAAGTTTAGAACATGTCAGTATGTACCATTCAACTAATAATTTCTGTATTTTGTGATCTAAATAGCGTGTGAGAATCTCAGAAACATTCTATGTATTGAAGAAACATGACTTAATGCTAACCGATACATATATAGTCACACATACAATGTATATCATGCTAGTCATGCTCATACTTTTGACACTTGGATTGATTTCTTGTCATTATTTGGGTAGTTGTTTACAACAAGCTGGTGCAAATGTAATGAAATAATCCATGCCAAGCATCATGAAAATTGTTGGGTTACAACATTTTGACTGCTTTGACACTATTTGTCCAAACTGTTTACCACTATACAGAGTAATAATTTAATTGAAACACTCATTTTATTTTGATACTATTTGACAAATTATTTCAGACAATAACACTGCATGTAGAATCTCAGCAATCCTTTGAATGTAATACTCTGACTTGCTTTGCCATTTTTTCAGCCAAACTTGTTTCAGATAATACCACTGCATGGAGCATCACTGCAGTTATTTAATTCCAACACTGACTGATTTTCCACTGTTTAGTCAATTTTTTTTTCAAATTATGTAAATGCATAAAGCATCAGGGTAATCTTTGATGCAAATAATGGCCACTTATGGTCATGAATAGTATAGGTTTTAATGGGGCCAAAGGCCAAACTGTGAGAAACTGGTAACACTTGTATTGCCATTAATTTTGAGCCCTGATTATGTGTAAGATATGACAACTAGATAGTAAAAACGGGTAGTGATAGATGATCATTGTATGAATAGGACAAAGGTAATAAGCAAAGCTCAGTTAGGATCTGTCTTGGAGGCTCTGTTATTCATTAAATAAACTAGCAGAAATACTGCACAATGGGTGGTTGTTTGTGCTAGTAATTACTGATCTAATCAAAAACACCTTAGGTGTGAAAAACAAAGGTACAGCCAAAAAGGATTGAATGTGCAACTTAAAGGAATGAAATCAAAATTAATAGCCAAACTGGTAGCTATACTTATAGCATTGATAAGAATTTTACAGCTGTTATGACAGTGGAAGTCACGTGACGCTGGGAGCATGCACGCTGGAGTTTCTCAAAGGATCCTGGCAACTCTAGTTTGTTCTAGGCACCCTCTTTTTTAGTATATAAGCTTGGTGAGAAAAACCAGCATGATTGAAGAGATAGATAATTGAGTCAAGCGAACAGTAGGCACTGTAAGTAAAGTGTGTGAATCACTGTTATTTATAGCGTGTGTTATAAAGGTTGTTAAGGTTAAAGTGACTGTGGAAATTCTGTGCACTAAAAAAGTTGTATAAAGAAAGAATAAACTAGTTTTAATTAAGAAAGGACTTGTATCGCTGAAGTACCTCGGAAAGAATTTATACCGGAAATTAACAAACGAGCAGATACGTAACACAGCAAATATTCATTCATTAGTTAGTCAGACTATGTTTTTTTGTTCAAGTTGGAGCATGATGGTGGGTAAAACAAAATACACGTCCTAGTTATCTAATGAATGAATATTTGCTGTAAAATTCTTATCAATGCTATAAGGGTAGCTACCAGTTTGGCCACCAATTTTCATTTAATTCCTTTAAGTCGCATGTGGAATCATTTTTTGGCTGCACTTTTTTTTTTCACACCTAAGGTGTTTTTGATTAGATATCATGACTTTTTGTCAAAACTCACTAACAATTCACAGCAAGTAAGAAAGTGACACTTGATAGTAACCCACATTAGCTTCAGGATTGCAACCCTATTATTTAGAACAGACTTTTATTTTAAAGAACCAATCAGATTCTTTAAAATATATAGTGGTAGTTTTCCTCTCTATAACAGTGTTAATAACTTCCTTTATACTAACACCATAGAACTTAGATTAAACATTTCTTGTCATTACCTCGATGCAATCAGTACAGCTGTATCAGGCATCATTATTTATGCTAATTGCTTAAGCTAATATTATGTGATGTTAAAAACACTTTAATTAGGATAATTACATAAAATTTAGTAAATTTGTGCTGAAAAGTTGCCAATGAATAATCAATAATAACTGTCCACCTGTATGATTCTTTTGAAAACTTAACCTAATCTAGTTTGCTTGACCTAACCAATACTTTCACCTTATAGTTTTTCTGCTCTAAATCAACCATCTTTAATCTGAATGACAAAAAACTAAAAATGGTCCACTTTTTTTTTTTAGTTGAAGCTGTAGTAAAAATGTTACACCAATAGCTCACATGACTTTTTGGGTAGGCATGCACAAAAATGTTCCTCAAATTTGAGTGGTTTTTGTTGGATAACATATCACACGTCTTATATTTATACTGTTGCATCAGCGAGGTCACGTTACTAGTATCACGCCACCTGTTTTCTAGAAATATCCTGTTCCTTCAAGAATGCCCTAGCATTTACTAGATATGGGGGTAGTCTGGTATATATAAGATGGTCATAAGGTGACGGGACAACAGTGTAGTGAGTAATTGAACTGCAGTCAGAGAGTATTGTTGAAGTTGAGCATGTTCGTTGTTATAGCACGACTGTTGAAATTAAGTGTATCGTAAAGTTATATTCAGAAAGAATAAACCAGTTTTATTTAAGAAAGGACTTGTGTCGCTAAAGTTTCGTCGGAACGAATTTACGGAAAATTAAGTAATGACTGGAGGCGTAACAATACCAAATGAGACTCTTAACTGTAGATTGAAAAGATTTATCAGTGTACCAAATTTGAAAAAAATCCACAAAGTTAAGCATGTTTTTTTAACAGTTAAAGTTTATGTACTTTGGTGCGAAGATAAAAAAAAAAGGGAACAAACTGAATCAAATTAGAGATGTTATATCTCAGGTATGTGAAGTAAGAGTCTACTAGAACACATCCACTAAAAATATGTGTTAGTTTGGATTACCACAGTCCGAGATAAAGAAGGTGGAAAATCGCTAAACTATTACTCCTGTTAATAACACACAGTTGTACTGCAAGTAGGTTGTGTTGGGTGCATGACACACACTACCATCTGTCTTGATTGTAGTATTCATACCTCATTGAAAAACATTTACAAAAAATGATCATTTTTGTAAAAAAAGGATTTTTCTTGGGAAGTATTGCATGGGAAAAGTGTTTGGATTGGGCTGATATAAACTGTAATGTTTTTATACATTTTGGTACCCTTTATTGAAAAAATAACAGTTTCTTTTAAGAACTCCATTTTTTTGCAGTATATCAACAAATTACATCACTAAAGATATAACCAACCCCTCACATACAGTCCAATAGATGGCGCCACAGTGTATGTATTATTTCTGTCAAATACATAGGTAGATAGATATATATAAAAGCTATGCCATTATAGTAAGATATAACTTTACATATTATTCAAAATTACCATGAGCTAAAACTGGGTGAGTTTATAATGAGGATAACTCAGCAGATATGAAACAAAAAATTAATGAACTTAATACATTTATCATTCCTAACTTAATGCAGACTGATTTTACAAAACTATGGATATTCTTGGGAAGAAAAACTGTGTGAACAAAAGGTTTAAGTATAAACAGTGCATAAGAAACTCAACTGTTTTATTAAAAAACAGGTTCATTCCAAAGTAAATGAATAAAGAAATTTGAATGCTGTTATGTGAAATTTACTAAGCTTTAAGACAAATTAAACTAATAGCATTTAAGAAAAACTAACCTTATTTAGACTTGAAAAAAACAAATTCAAAGCCTTCCCTTATCATAGAAATATTTATTAAGTCTTCCCTTAAACTCTGTTAAATGTACTGCTTCTACTTCACCTGAAGGAACCCATTCCAAAGGCCAACTACCCCTGTTAGAGAAATAACTGTCTCACCTGGATTGATTCCCGTCCTGCCAAAATCTGTATTTTTGTTTCCTTTTTCAACTATTCTCATCATTAAGTACAAAAAAATATGAAACATGAACAAAATCAATTCTCTTAAAATCTTAAACACTTCAATCAGATATCCTCTAACTCTTCTTTTCTCAAGAGAAAACAATTTTAGAGATCTTAAACTTATTCTATGAAAATCTTTCCATCCCAGAATAGCCCTCCTCTTAACCCTTTTCAACAGTTCAATGTCCTTTCTTAGGTAAGGAAGCCACAACTGAACACAGTATTCCAAATGTGGGCTAACCAGTGATCTATACAATAATATTATAACCTCTTTAGACTGGTATTCAAGATTTCTGTAGATACAATCCTAAAATCTTATTTGCCCTACCTCTAACTACAGCATGCTCCTTGGATGGCTTAAGAGATTGATTGTCCAGAACACCAAGATTCCTTTATTTTATAACACTATTAAGGTTATTCCAATCAAAATTATACTTATAATTCAAATTATGATATCCTACTTGCATTATC
The DNA here is from genome assembly GCF_000517525.1 of Limulus polyphemus. NCBI lineage: Eukaryota > Metazoa > Arthropoda > Merostomata > Xiphosura > Limulidae > Limulus > Limulus polyphemus. The sequence goes on from NW_013671170.1 coordinate 37,872, forward strand.
TTGTTATTTATTATAATTAAAAACCATCTGCCTTTTATTTTTCCAACTCGCCAAACAATCCAAATCCTTTTGTAAAACAGCAGAAACATCCACCTCAAAATCAACAACATCCAAAACCTTAATATAATCAGCAATTTAACTAACTTATTGATCATTCCTTTATCTATTATCATTTTTGTAAATCAAAAAGAGCACAGGACATAACACTGTGCTCCGAGATACCTCACTTATGACACTAATCCAATTTGACTGAATTCTATTTATAACATTCCACTGCTTTCTTCCATACAGTTAGTATTCTATTCAATGGTTCAACCTATCCCCACACCTACAGAAATATTTTCATCTGCCTTTTATTTTTCCAACTCGCCAAACAATCCAAATCCTTTTGTAAAGCAGCAGAAGCATCCACCTCACAATCAACAACATCCAAAACCTTAATATAATCAGCAATTTAACTAACTTATTGATCATTCCTTTATCTATTATCATTTTTGTAAATCAAAAAGAGCACAGGACATAACACTGTGCCCCGAGATACCTCACTTATGACACTAATCCAATTTGACTGAATTCTATTTATAACAATCCACTGCTTTCTTCCATACAGTTAGTATTCTATTCAATGGTTCAACCTATCCCCACACCTACAGAAATATTTTTTGAACAAGACTTTTAATTGGCATCTTGTCAATTTTTTTCTGAAGATCCAGATCCACCAAATAATACCCTTACCCTCATTTAAGAATGTTGAAAGTTTAGTAAGGCAAAAATTTATCCTAGTGAAATCATGTAAAACATCTTCTGTTACTTTCAAAAACTTTTCCCAACAGGCCTATTATTACTGGGACAATTATTATCACCTCCCATAAAAAGATGAGTAATATTAGTCAATGTTCAATCCTCTGACAGCTGCCCACTATTCAAGAACTAACAAAATTGTTTCAAGTGGCTCACATAGCAAATCTTAACCTTCTTCAAAACCCTTTAAGAAATATTATCTGACCCAGGAGCTTTATTGTTCTTTAAATTTCCCTATTTTCTCTTAACAAATTCAGAATTAATGTGATTAACTTGTTCATTCTTCCATGTAGCAACTGTTCAGGATGAGAAATTATGCTTGAATCTTCATTAGTAAAAATTGAAGAAAAACTTGAATTTATTATCCTAGCCATCTAATAATCACTGGATACAAGCTAGTACCATCCTAATACTTTGCTTACCCTTAATGTATTTGAAAAAAATCCTGACTGTTAATTTTTACATCTTCAGCCAACCTTTTTTCATATACTGTGTTTGACTTCCTAATTTCCTGTTTGACCAACTCTCTTACCCTTCTGTAATGCTCACGTCATAGCAGTAAATTCTAACTTCTATCCACTATAACCTATGTGAGACAACCTGTTTTTTATTTTTTTCTTATTTGTAGCCACAACTCTTTTTCTAGAAGATAACTAAAAACTGTTAATATAAAAAGGGGAATAGGGATAATAAAAAAATTACAGAAACAAGTTGAATCATAATGGAAAGATTATATTTTCAAGCCTACAACTAGGGACTCTAAAAAGAAAAGTAAACAAACTAGGCTGGAAATAGTGTCTACATTATTTTTTGAAGCTACAAATTCCTATTCTGACTCCATGTCTACAGTACTTATCAATTTTAGTGGAGTGTGAGGGAAAACCAAGCAACATTCCTTGAAAGTATCCAAAGAACACCCTAAAAGAACAGATCCACACAGTAGAGGATCATATGTGGGAGACTGCACCATATCTGTACCAGGTATATTCTTCGTCCAGTGTGGAATGAGGCATTGCAGACATGGGCAGAAAAAAAAAGGAGCACATCCCTATGGGAGAGAACAATGGTTGGATAGGGATCCGAACAATCATATAGCAAATCACAATCCCATAGAGTACTGGAATGTGGGTGAAAGGAAAAGAATGTGCCCCTAGATGTAGAGTGGCTAGGGTGCGATGGACTGTAAACAGCAAGTCAACAGTATCCAAATCCCATGCTGCCGGAAACTGACATCCACACGGGGGTAGGATGAAGATCATACAGTCGTTAAGTCAACTATAATCTAGAACCCAGCCACCAGAAACCAACATCCATGTGGGGCAGGAAAGAGGATAATACCATCTTAACCTTAAGTTCAATGGAATCTCATACCCCATAATCTATGAATGGGACACATGATAGCAATGTAATAAGTTGTTTGACTGATCTGGGAACCCAGCATCTGGACGATCAGTATAGTAAGGATGTCTCTGTAGAGTATCTCACTCAAAACCAGTCCAACAGGAACTGCTTCTAGTGCAACAACATCCTTGGTATAATAAAATCACTGAGGGATAGCATAAGAGGAAGAACTATATTAATCAGCAAGTAACACCAGATGGAGGAACAAGAGTATAATTGAGTGACAAAACAGACACACCTATAATACATGTGAAAGGGCTTATGTTGATTGGTTCAGCTCTAAATCCAAAACCCAACCACTGGGAACTGGCATCCATGTGGAGATAAGATGAGGGATCCCAATAAAATGGTCAACTGCAATTTTGGCAGCTCACTCCAAAGCTACCACATCCCCTCAGATAAACCCGTACAGAAATGGCGCATCATATTAGAGGACATCTCATCAGCTACACCAGCAAAACACCTCTGCCCTACTTTCCACAGAATAGTTTTATCATAATGTGTATCATCTAATATTATCACATTCAGGAGGAGGCCTCCATGGTCCACCACCCCAGCGGCTTGGAACTGGAAAGTGCTAAGGATTTCCATACCCCACCAGAAGAAGAAGGGGGGAGAAAATGCAGTGGAGAGTCTGGAAACAGTGCAACTGGTGACCATGAAAACCCTATTTTGAAAAGCAGACCACACCTGATTTATTCAATCAAAAACATGGTAGGGATGGGCAGCTATCCCCTTCTGCTTCACCCATGAAGTCCATGGGTAAGTATGGTCCAAAACGGGCATATTAATGAAGTAAATATATCAAGAAGACAAACCTACAACCGATCTTGTGGAACACTCCATCTCAACAGTGAGCGTCAACATGGCCTGACAGTGTAGATTTGACTATGAGAAGCATACCTAGTCAGGCACCACCCCCTACAGAGTGGGATCCAGACAGTAAAAAAAAGGGAAAAGCCCCTGAAAAAGATATATATTCATATGTATATGTAATATAACTTTCTCAGTCACAGTCTCACTGAAGACTGAAGAATCGCTACAGTCCACAGTGATCCGATGCCAGATAGTGAGATATGAATGTACGTGGGGTATTCCACTTGCCCAATTAAAGAATTTCCTCCAAGGAATGACAGAGGTGAGATCCCAGGAAAAAGATAAGGTGCCTGATATGATAAGAAGACATGTGGAACAAATTACAGGAAGAAGATGATAAGGAAGAATAAGCCAATCAAATTAAATGCTGAACCCAATTGGTCAGGGTGGAAGGAAAAAGGTCATGAACAGAGGATGTCTGCTAAGGAATGAATAGGCAAGAATGGGCACCATGGAAGGAAGCCATGTGGGCAACATAACAAAGAAGAGCATGGACAGGACATAATAGCCTATCCAGATCTGACCAAGGATAAATGTGAGAAATGGAAGGAAGGGAAATTGCCAAGGAGGAGGAATTACCCTCCCAAGCCACTGAAGTTTTCTGTTGATCAACTTATGTCCCTAAGCCCTGAAGAGACCTCATATGCACCAAAGAGGATAAGGGCTTCCATGGAAGACCATATCCCCAAAAGTGATAGAACCTCGCTAACTGTAAGAGAGAGAGCAGTAAGGGTGTAGAGAACTGAAAGCTCCATCACACAAAGTCGAAGAGGAGAAGGTTGGGCCCAACTGAGATGTGTGTTGAAAAAATCACCCAAGTGGACAAGACATTGGGTAGGTATAAGGAATGACTTCTGTAATTTGATTAACCAACTCACACAAGATGCCTCCAGATGAGTATTATGGGCAGATTCCTGTTCAGAACGAAACACGAATAACCCACACATCTGTGATGAAAAGTCTACAAAAGGGAACAAAATTGATCAAATGAGACCTCACTGGGCCTTAAAGCTCTGGTACTGTTGGTGACATGTTCATCTGCATTGAATAAAATGACAAGATAAGGAATCCTTGGAGGTAGAAAAAGGTAAGGAATGGGAAGAAGCTGGGCGGAAAACAATAATAGGGGCACATATAGGATCAGAATGAGACAAATGATCCACCAAAGAAGAAAGGATAGTTTGGTGTTGCACCACACAAAATTCCAAAGTCTCAGGAATATTACTAAAAAACATACTGCTGTAGAAAAGGGGCCACACATAAGTCCTGGAGATAAGTAGGCAGTAAATAAACCTGGGACAAGGCAGTGTCTCTCCTCAGGAGATTGCAACAACAGAAAAACCATGTGTGTAAGGCTAGAGGCAAAGAAAACAAATGTGCCAATGTGGAGGTAATCAGGGACAGGCAATCCCCCAAAAATCCCTCAGGATTTTTCTGGATCACTCAGAAAGGAGGAGAATAGTAGACAAGTACCGTAGGAGAGTAAATAGGGTAAGACAAAGGTGGGAAAATGGGGTGTGGGATAAACATGCAGGATGATCAGGGTCCACACCCCCACATAGGTAAAATTGATTCTAACTGTTGAGAATCAAGAAATGGGCATTCTGCCAGATGGTAGGCCAAGGCAAACTGATCCAAAGCCCATGAAAGATGAGGCATGTTGGCACCCTCAACCATATGAGAAACAAAACACTTAGCATGAACCCTAATATCCAGGGAAGGGGAAGAAAACCAAATACTGAGAGGAGGAGGAGGTATCATGCAACAAGGAAGGACAGGGATCATACAAAATTGGAGAAATAGATAAAGTAGAACATATTTGAGAAATCATGTCTAAAAAAACCATATTAGGCCTAGCTGATTCTGCAGTAGGGGCATAGGAAGACATGGCAAAATCAGGGAGGAAAAAGACTGTCAAGATTCTCCTCGACCCACACAGGTCCAGCATGCTCAGGAAGAATAGGGGCAGGATCAGGAGAAGCATGTTGACTCATATGACGATCAATCTCACGGCAGATGATAGCCGATAAGTTGAAAGACAAGTCATTCTACCTGTAGTCTGAGTGAGTGTGCTGGTAGAAGGTATTATCTCCGAAGTAGTAACTTAAACTTCTGAACTCATTGTGTAAAAATGAAAATCAAACACAATTGTTTAATGAGGAGAGAGAGAGAGAGAAAAACGTGGAAAATAAGTTATCTGAAAAAATGTTAACTATTGAAAACAAGACAATAATCCAAGACAATAAAACAAGACAAATCGGAATAATAACAACAAAAAATCATGAAGTTGAACAAATTTGAAGAGCACAACAAAAATGTCTTGACATGCGTACTGTCAAACAAGAAGTGATAGTTTGGTAGAATTGAACACAGGGAGTCACCTGCATCAGGAGAGTGTCGCACTCTTATTGGTGGAGGGTCATCACATGATGATTTACATGCAAGATATATTTGAACCAGTTGATTGTCAGATATATGGGAGCTCAAGGCTTGTGGCATGCGAAAAGAATTTTTTGCATGTACAGGACAGCACTGAATGAGAATAGCTATTTATGTGAGAAGAGGTAATGTACCATATCGGAATTCTTTGTTCATGATAAGGAACACATATATCTTGAATATTTCAAAGAAATATTTACAAATATTTTCTAGATTTGATTAGTGTCTTCAATTAATTCAGTTGCTCAATTCACAGCAGATACTTCTTGTTGCATCCTTTCAATATTTGTAACCAAAATCTCATTATCCCCTGATTTTCATATGCAGTAAAACATTAAACCCCATAGAGAAATGATCACTTGTCACCAGATGTTCCCCAATCTCCATCCTCTCAACCATTTTTGTACAATGAATCTAAAATAGCATTGTTCCTAATATAGTTTCCCTGACCAAACAGTGAAGAAAAACACCCAAAGTGGTTTCTAAAAACATGTCTCCCTCATGGTTTCACTCTAAAATTTCCCAATGTATATGCATGAAATTAAGATAGCCCATAATAATGACATCACTTACAGCTGAAAACTTAATCTCATTGTAAAATTCCCATTAATTTCATCAGTTTTTTCTGGTGGTATGTAAGAAATTCCTAAAAGCCTTCTCCCATATTCACTAAAAGAGAGAATTTCAATCTTCTTGCTATTACCTTTGATATCTTCATCTTCTACAAGATGTAACTCACATTTTACATATCAATCCATTCCTCTCTCTCTATTTTGTATACTAAACCTATTAAATAACCTATAACAGCATAGTTCAATGAAATTTCTGTCATCAAAACTGTCTATATTTAACCAAGTTTAAGTTATTTCCATTATATCAAAATATTACATTCCAACCAGTTCTCTAAGTCATCCATTTTATTTCATATACTTTTAGCATTACAATAGTAATAACTTAGTGTACTCTTACAACTACTTTTGTACTTTGTTCCTACACTACACTTTTCTCTACATCTTATTTTTTCTACATTCAGTTTATCCTGGTCTTCACTCCACTGTCTAGTTCAAGTTTAAAGTTGCCCTACAGCTGCATTAATATCCCTTGCAAACAAGCCATGGGAAAGGTTGAGGATACACAATGAAATGAACCTTTGAACAATGCTTATGGGAATGATATTATATAATATTATGTTTAAATGATTTTTGCAATTGTAAAGATGGGCAATTGGAGACAAATGTTGTTTTGGAGAAACTTTGGCAATTTAAACTCCTAATCGTGATGTGATTTGTTTATAAATTTTAAAGAAACTAAGTTAAGAGCATGATGACTTTAAAATGACTTTTTTGCATGTTATAGTCTATAAAGAAGAGAACTTCCTCATAAAAAAATTACTGCTAGAGTGATTCTTCTCTAAAGATAGTGAGTCCACACATTAGTCATTTTATGCAAGACTTTAAACAGAATTATATATATTCAGGCGATCCTTATATTGAAAAGGGTATAGCAATGTGTAACCTGAATTCTAAGAACTTGTGAATTAGAGTAAAGTAGAATATGCCAATGTGGTCTCTCACCCACTACTAAGGTTCATCAGGTCAGTTGGGAAACAACAAACAAAGTAGTGGTCTAGGCACTATTTATATCATCAGTGTTCATTAAAAATGACCATTATGTTGCAAAGTAGACTATGTAAGTGAACTGCAGTTATTTTCAGTTTTATTTAACTCATTCTACAAATCATATTTTTAGGGCAAAGATTAATAATACAAAATTATATCTAGCACCAATCATTAATAACATTTGCATCTCAAGAAATTAATCTAGAACATATTTGTATCATGTACTTATAGCAAGTTTACTATCTGCCATCATCCCTAATTTTGAACTACTGACTAGAGGGAAGATAGCCAGTCAGCAGCACCCTATCATCCCTTAGCAAAGCTGAATAACAGCTGAAACTGCAGAGAATGTTTTGTGGTATCACATAGATTCTAAACCAGTTTCAATACCCAGAGCTCTATCACAGGGCCAACTAGCTCCATAATCTGGAGAGAGATTTAAGAATACATTTTCACTGCGGCATAAAAAGCTACAGGTGATATGATTCAAATTTTGGGGGAACATCAGGAGCTTGGATATCATATCTGTTCATAATACGATTTTTACATTTTGTAGACCAACAAGGTTAATTATGGTAGCTTGAACATTGTTCATCAGCAAAATTGTTTCTAGCCAGAAATATGATGTGTTACATGTACTCTACTTATATGTAACAATATTTCTATTCTTTCAAGATTTTGTTACATATGTATACAAAAAAGTTCTTTCAATTATACTAGTGTTTGGTTTTCACTGCTTAATAACTTATAGTGACCTCAATATAATGAATGGCTTTCTCTCTCCTGACATTTATGGTAGAAAATGCCAACAGTAGTTTAATATATGTAGAGAAGTTTGGAATTTAAGAATGCAGATAATCTTGCTTTGTTCAAACAATAAAACTATTTCTGTTAATCAGATAAAGTATATTAATTTGCTGGATAATTTATATTTACATATACATCTCTGGAGTTTTTCTAGCATAGTTAGGGTTAATGATTTCACAAGCTTTCTATTATCCACTTGTGTTTTTTCATCACTGATAGAATTTTACAAGACAGCTCAAAGTTTGTTTTTTAGAATCAAAATGGATTTAGGTTTTATATGAAAAACTACAATAAACCCTCCTTTTTCAGTGTTCATCTCAATAAAATCATTCAGAAAATTTTAAAAATGATTAAATAAGTGGTCTACTACACTGTACTATATCAATTAGTGAAGAAAACATTCAAAAATTTTAAACAAAAAAAATTATTTTATAGGATAAGTATTTATTCCTTTTTTTCTGTTTTTAGTACATTATCTTCCATTCCTCAAGAAGTTTCATAATATTTTGTTTATATGAAAACTCACAACCTAAGATATTAAGCAATTTTTAATACTTTATTTCATATGTCTAAGCTTTTTAAATAAATAAATAAATATATATAAGTATATATATATGCATGTTTTTACCTGATGAGTAACTAACGGCACGTGCTGCCTTCGAATCCGAGTATCAAACTGATAATGAACTCCAGACATTTCCAGGATGCCAAATGATTTTTGGTGAAATCTTAAAATTTTTTATTTCAGCACTTGACTCTCCATCATTCACATTATATATGCAGAATTGAAATCAGATTTTTGTTTAACTTGCACACTATAAAGAGAAGACAATTTTCTTATATAAAAATTAAATACAGCAAACAAAACAAAGAAGATGGAGCCATGTGTCAGAAAGGCCAACTTGGATTGGAAAAGAATGAAGGAAAAACCTACAACTTTTAATTATTATACAAAAAGTAAATAAAATAACTAAAACAGACATAAGCTAGGAACATAATTATTTAACATAAAAATTACTGTGAGCATATAAAGTAATAAATTAATGCAACATATTTCTGTTACAAAGATTAATATATCTGAAAATCATAGTTGTATATGTAGTTATCAATAAAATGGCTACTGCATAATCTAGAAAAAGTACTAATCAGTACTAGTAAGATTTTAAAATTGTAGCTAATAATAATGTCAACATCTTTATTCAAGTACTAGATATTTCTAAATCATGCTATTTTTAAATGTACTTCTATGGTAAATTGTTTCTTAAGGTGAAAGATAACTTTAAAATCAAATATTGAACCCTTGGATACCATAATGCTGCAATTTGTCAGTCATGATGTTATGTTGAACAATGTAAGAACCTTAAATGAGTTCATCAAAACTAATATTAGTTAAAGCAGCATAACGATTTTTTTTTCCAAACCAAATTGAAATTCACTCAATATTTTATTTTTAGAACACTTTTCCCCAATATCAGATAAAATCATAATTTGCCAATTACTGTAAGGTGAAAAGCATAACTTTTTTAAAAATATAAAGTGGAATATTTTTTCATATTAAGAACTTCAGAAAATTTGAGTTTGAATACACTGATCTTAAAATTAGAAAAATAAACAATTACTATTATTAAGGCAATGTATACATACATCTTGAAATTGTTGTTTTTCTTTCTCATTCACAGAGAAAATAATGTGTCTTCCATGATACACATACAGTAGAATGAATATTTGGATAAAAATAAGTAGAGGGTAAATCAAACCATGAGTGATTATACAGTCAGCCTGAGACTTGTTTAACCATGTAATTGTTATAATGGGAAATTAACTGTTTGGGTAGATGTCTTAACATTCTAACTTGGGTTTGAACCAAAGATCTCCAAATCACAATAATGTTTTGAGACTAACAAGCTTTCACACCCTGTGTTAATTCAACCGAGTAGGTTTACTATAACAATTACATTTTCTTTGTGTTTGTTAGAACTAATGATGTTATTAATGGCATATCTCCAGTTATTCAGGAGGTACAAGAAAGTGCTCCTTTAGTGTTATATATCTCTTCCAAAAATTAATTTTTTTGGTTCAGATATGAACAAGAAATTTTGAACAGGGTTCAGGGGATAAATGAGCAAACAGCAGGACTGTATGAATAATCAACTACAGTGTAACGATCTGTGGCACAGAAGGAGAGCTGTTCACCTATGATGGACTTCATTTTAGCCTGTCAGAAAATGAAGAGTATTTAGGGAAGCACATAAGGGCTGTTTAAACTAAATTAATAGAGCATATAGAATAAAAGGGGACCATTTGGTCCATTGAGAAAAGTAAAAATTTAAAACTACTCTTTATTTTTTTTAAGGAAATAATCTATTTCCTCTTAAACTCTTGTAACGTGCTGGCCTCTACTATTCCCAAGGACAACTCACTGCATAAACCAAGTACACAGAAAAATAAAATTCTGTTAACTGGACCCTAGCCTGTCTTTTACAAATGTTAAACTTGTGTCCTCTCATCATGTCTTCATATTATAGCACAAAGAAATCAGAGGCCTTTATCCTATCAATCTCCTGGATAATCTTGTACATTTCAATAAGATCATCTCTTGAATAAACTGGAATGGATGGCAACTGCCACCATTGTAAAAACACAAGTTTAGAGGATGAAATTCCAAAATTCTTCTGTCTTCTTTTCTCAAAAACAAAAAAGTTGTCTTAACTTGTCTCTGTAAGATAAACTCTTCAATCCCTGGTATCATCCTAGTAGCCCACTGAATCCTTTCTAATAAGTCAACATCTTTTTTTAATTTTTTTTATGCGAAGGATATAGTACCTAATGATGACTTTCAGGTAATTAAAATACGGCTATTAGTAGTGAATTAAATTATAATTGGCAGGTTCTAATATGATGAACTAGTAGAAAGATAGGAATGAAAAAAAAGGTTATTTATTGTTATAGTTGATTATTGAGTATGGTAATGTGGATAGCATAGTCTATAGGGTAAATAAGGAGAAAATAATTAAATTATGATATCCAGGGCCAGGGGGTGGAGGATAACTGACACAGCAAGTGATATAGTAAAGAATGATAGTAGTGATGCAGTCTTTGTAGTGCACATAGGGGCTAATGACGTAGACAAAGGTACATCAGAGGAACTAATTGTTAAGTACAAGGCACTGATAAAAGCATTTAAAAAGGGGCCATAATAACTTAATCTGTCACAGATACAGCCAAGACATAATTGTGGAAATGAAGTTAAAAATAGCACACTAGGGCTGAATGATAGGCTTAGGTTAATATGTAAGGATGGACAGGTCGGCTGGATGGAATTGTGGGATCAGTTTAAGACGAAAGGGAACTTTTTAGAATGGATGGTTTATATTTAAATAGGGTAGGGCCTAGTTTGTTTGCAAAGGTTATTAACTTAGGTCTAGACAGTGGTGAGGGTCAGAATAATGAAAAGTATATTGTAGGAACAAAGTACCAAAGTAGTATTAATGGTAAGTTGTTACTATTGTAATGCTAAAGTATAAGTAATACAATGGATGACTTTAGAGCAATCATTAGAACAGAGGATTTTAATAGAATGGAGATAACTGAAACCTGGTTAAATTTAGACAATTCTGATAACAGGAAGTTTTGAAAAAACAGGGTCATATGTTGTTTAATAGGAGTACTAAAAAAGAGGGGAATAAGTAGCTTTATACATAAAATTTGAGTTACATCCTATTAAGTTGAAGATATCATAGTTAACAACAATGACGTTGAATCTGTTTGGGTTTCTGTTAGTGGTTATAATGGGAGAAGGCTTTTAGTTTGAATTTGTTACGGACTTCTAGATGAAAATGATAAAATTAATAAGAAACTACAATGAGATAAATAATTAAGTTTTTAATGAGATTATAATTATGGGTGATTTTAATTTCAGGCATACAGACAGGGAAATTTTAGAGTCAATTCATGAGGGAGACAGAATTTTAGAAACTGTTCAGAATGGTTTTCTTCACCATTTGGTTATGGGACCTAGTAGAAACAATGCTATTTTAGATTTATTAACTTCTATTTATTAATATGTTTGATAGGGTAGAGACTGAGGAACATATGGGTGCAAGTGCTCACTGCTTAATTAGATTTGATATTTTGCTTCATATGGAGATAAGGAATAATGGGAGTTTGAAAAAAAAATTAAAAAGGGATAAGACAAGAATTATATGATGTAAAATGGGTAACTGTATTAATTGGATACTGATCAAATGTGAAAATATTTTAAAAATTAATTCTTAAGTATTGAAGACAGGCATGTTCCTTACAGAAAAAAAAAAAGAGTGTCCGCAATTAAAAAAAACAGGTTGGCTCTCATTGGGTATCAAAGATAAAATTAAAGAAAAGCATCACAAATATCTAAGAAATTTAAATTGACTACTATGATGGGAAACTTGAAAATTATAGAAGATCAAGAGAATTGATCAAACAGGAAATTAAGAAATCAAAAAAGGGTATATGAAAAAAGTTTGGCTAAAAATGTAAACATTAACAGAAAGTATTTCTTTAAATACATTAAAGGTAGCAAGATGTTATGATGGGAGTAGGTCCTTTGAAAGATGATACAGGAATCCTAATATCTGATTACTATGGGATGGTTGAGTTATTAAATTATACTTTTTCTCCAGTTTTTACAAATGAATATTTAAGTAATCCTCATCTTGAACAATGTTAGGTGGAAACACAATTGAACAAGTTGATCACATTAAGTCTAAGCTTGTTAAGAAAAAATTGGAATGTTTAAAGAGATCAAAGTTCCCCAAGGGTTTAAGAAGATTAAGAATTGGATAAGTGAGCCACTTGCTACTATTTTTTGTAAGTCCTTGAATAGTGAGCAGGTGCCAGAAGATTGGAAGTTAGCTAATGTTACTCATCTTTTCAAGGGACGTGATAAAAATTGTCCCAGTAACTATAGACCTATTAGTCTTACATCATTGGTGGGAAAAGTTTTGAAAGTCTGATACAAAATGTTTTACAAAGTCAATTAACAAAGTTTAAAATTTTGTATTACTAAACTTTTGACATTCTTTGAAGAGGTTACTGCTTATGTATGATACAGGTGTGAACTTGACATAACTGGATTTTCAGAAAGCATTTGATAAGGTGTTACATACAAGACTTTTAAAAAAAAAGTTATCTCTATAGGCATGGGTGATTGATTTGTTCATTGGATAGAAAATTGGTTGGATGGAAGAAAGCAGTGGGTTTTTTATAAATGGAGTTCCGTCAAACTGGATTCATGATATAAGTGGGGTACCTCAGTATTAGTACCTTTTGTTCTTTTATATTTACATAATTACATAGATGATGGAATCAATAATAAATTACTTAAATTTGTTGATGATGTTAAAGTTTTGGATGTTGCTGGCTATGAAGAGGAGGAGGAGGAGGAGGATGCGTTACAAAAGGATTTGGATCATTTAACAAGTTGGTGGAATAAATGGCAAATGACTCTTAATTATAATAAATGCAAGGTATTTCACATGGGATATCACAATTTGAATTATAAGTATATTTTGATGGGAATAGCCTTAACCTTGTTATGGAAGAATAATATCTTGGTGTTCTAGTTAATAAGCCTCTCAAGTCATTCAAGCAATTTGCTGTGGCTAATGTTAGGGCATATAATATTTTAGGTTGTATCTACAGGAATACTGAATACAAGTATAAATTAGTTATAATGTCATTGTACAGGTCACTGGTTAGACCATATTTGGGATACAGTGTCCATTCTTGGCCTCCTTAACTAAGGAAGGACATTAACCTATTGGAAATGGGTCAGAGGAGAGCTGTTACGATGACACCTGGGATGGAAAGATTGTTATATGAAGATAGATTAAGATCTCTAAAATTGTTTTAGAAGAATTAGAGGGGATCTGATTGAGGTGGTTAAGATTATAAAGGGAATTAATATTATTGATCCATCAACTATTTCTTATTTAATAGTGAGAATGGTTAGACTAGAGGTCACAATTATAAATTTTGGCAGAGTAGGAGTCATCTTCAACTAAGACAGCTTTATTTTCCTAACAGGGTAGTTGGCCTTTGAAATGGATTGTCTTGAGTTGTGATGAATGCTGTTAATTTAAAAGAGTTGAAGAGAAGGTGTGATAAATATTTGAATGATATTTGAGTGTTTTACTTATAATTTGAAGTTTAGTATAGTGAATGGGATAGTCTAGATGGACCAACAGGTTCCTTGTTGTCTTTAAATTGTATGCATGTATAAAGAAACCTAAACTGAAACAGTGAATCCAAGTGAGGCCTAACTAGTAATTTTTTATATATTTTTTACCTCTTTATGACTAGTAATCACTACGCATAAATATACCCCATAATTCTATTAGCTTTGCTACAAGTAAAAGATCATTGCTTTGGTGGTTTGAGTGATTAATCCACCACGAATCAAAATCCTTTTCTGCAGTCAACTATCGAGTTGGTTCTCATCTGTATTAAATGTGTAATCCAAATTATAACTAAAAAAAATTACCCTGCACTTAATATATTTAAATGTTCTTGACGAAAACAAGACTATTGTATGTTTCACAAATATTTTATAATTATTTACTACTAACATGGTTTTGCCTGTAAAGGTTTCATCAGCTACAAACTAAAATATCTTCAAACAGATATACACTTAACCCATGAAAACTGGTTGGGAATCTTGACACTCACCTTGAGACAAAGGGGATGAGAAGTGGGCAAGAGTTTAAGTTGATCTAGTCATTGTGAACTTTATCTGGATTTGCCTCCAAACTTGTATTTACTTCCAAGATTCCCAAGCTATTCAGCCCCATACCACCATCATCCTTACAAACATGTAAAATTTTGCTGAGAAATACAACCACTTACGTTAAGGTGAATGTCACAATTCCCAAGTGGTTTTACTGGTTAAGCACATTGATTCTTTTTGCAAACTGTTTCAGACTGTACCTAATGATGCCTTTAGGGGGCAAAATCATGGTAGTAATAAATGAAATATTTGTGGAATGTACAATTGTCTTTGTTTTTCTCAATTCTGTGGTTATGTAGTTTTACCAAATACTGACAATTTCAAGTATTAGTTATATAATTGTTATTTGCCAAGTATTTGTCCAACTTAACACTTGACACAAGTCATTCTGTAATAACTCAACATTCTCAATACAACTAGAAATATCTAAGAGTTTAATCAATAAACTTAAATAATTATGCCACTAACAATAGCATTAATTTAAATAAGAAAGATTAAAATATTGACCCCTGAGGCACTCCACTAGTAACAAGGGTTCTCATTGATAACAATATTTAATAACCATTAATAACAATCCAATTATCTAATCTTTCTCCAACCTCTATCAATATGATTTGCTTAGCTAATCTTCTGTGTACTATCTTGTCATAAGCATTTTTTAAAATCTAAGTAAAACCCAGTTTACACCTTTTCCCCTGCTCAGATATGCAACATCCTTGAGAAGAAAAACAAAAATTAAGCAAGATTTCTCTTTGGTGAATCCATGCGGAGATTTTTTATCATATTTCACTAAATGCTTCTTCTAAAGCTTCTTTTATCAGAATTTTTCACATTGCAGAAGTAAGACTGACTAGCCTACAAATTTCAAGGCAATACTTATCACCCCTTATAAAAGAAAATAGTAGCATTAGCAACTCTCCATCCCTCAGTTTTCTGCTCACTGTCTATTGACCTACCAAAAATGTGAGAGACAGACTTTTATATCTGATCTTTGACCTCCTTTATAACCCTGAGGAGAATCTTGTCTGACCAGGGAACTTTTTTTAAATCTCTCAATCTTTCTACATATCACCAAGGGATTAATATCCGCATAATTCAGGTACAGTCCAGTGTTTTCTTATAATGCTCAGGAATACTTCTACTATCTTTTCTTATAAAAACAGAAGACAAAAACTTAAAATCTCAGCTATCTCACAGTCTTCAACAAAAACCTTGCCATTGGCATCCTTTATGGTCCAGGTTCCCATTTTAACATTTTGTTAACCTTTGATATTATAAAAAAAAATCCTTGTTGTATTTTGAATATCAGTCAGCTGTTTCTCCTTTTGGATTTCTTAATTTTCTTTAACTAAACCTCTAATTTTCCTTAGTTCAGTAAATCTTTCAACCTACATATATCTGTAAATTTAAACTTCTTGAACATATGATATTTATCCCTGATTTTCTTCACGTCTTCAGCAAGTCAATCACCAAAATAATTCATATTATCAGTGTTCTCCAAGTATAACTAAGTTAAGTAATTGGTAAAAAAAAATAGATTGTTGGTATCTTGTTCTTTGTAACTAAGAATCCATGTATAACAATTATCAGAGTCCTTTTTAAGATACTTTATAAAAAAATAACTATTGAAACAACTCAACCTAATTAGTAAAACTTGCATCAGAACTGTGAAGACACATAGAATTAACTTCAGATTTGCATCTAAAGGTTATACTAGTACTAGTGTATTTCTGCTACTAAATTAATACTAGTAGTAGTAGTAATAAGAGCAACACTACAATACTGTAGTTATGACTAGTGTTGACATATAACATTAACTAGATAATACTAATACTAATAAACAATGATCGTCATTGCAACGTTATTTCTTAATAGTAGCACTTGTGTTGGTTATAATTCAAGTCACGACTCACAGAGTTGATGAATCTGAATTATGAATACACCCAGATTACAGTTTACACTCCCACTTCCAAAGTGACAAACATCGATAACCTACGGTAAATATAAATTACTATAACATAGTGTTAGCTGTTGTAATGTTAATAATCTAATAAAGTAACATTGTATAATTGTAATGTCTGCATTTACTTATAATTTTAATTTTATTATATATGTATTATGTACTATAGTTAAACATATACTATACTTGTCTATAGACTTAAAATCATTTGAACGAATTAATTTGTATGCCTATTATATTCATAATTTCATAAAAATAACCGAAAAATGCCTTACTTAATGTGTGAAATTACATTCATTTACGAAAAATAATCAAATTTTAGAATTTAATAATAACATAACTTACACGTTACACTATTTCAATATTATCTTTTACAGAACTAATATCTGGTTAAGATTGATGTCTCGTCACTGACTACGAGGTGGCGCAAGCATTCAGCACACGAGACTAAGAAAATTTTCCTCATAAGACAATCAGCGTCGCTTCGCATACAGGATTAGTCGCAATATAACATTTGAAGCCATTTTGTGTCGAAGAGAAGAAAAGATAACCACTAACGTAAACTCGTGCTTTACATCACCAAAACCTTGTGGCGTATATTTTGTAATTATGTTATTATTATTATTTTAGCACAAAAGGCTATATATACGCTCTGTCCGCCGCAGGGAATGAGCCCCGGACTTGAGCATTTTATTATGTTTGTTTGTAATTAAGCACAAAGCTACACAATGGGCTATCTGTGCTCTGCTCACCACGGGTATCAGAACCCAGCTTTTATTATGAGTAGTATATTCTGGAAATGAGAAAAATGGCAAAAATTTTTCTGTTCAACTAATAGTTTAACTGAGATAATGCACAAATGAAATATACAGTAAGTTGTGAATATTATTTAGTGAACTGTCAACAACATAAGTGTTTGCTAATTTTCAATGCTGGACTATTTAAAACCGGCCCGGCATGGCCAGGTGGTTAGGGTACTCGACTCGCAATCTGAGAGTCGCGGGTTCGAATCCCTGTCACACCAAACATGCTCGCCCTTTCAGCCGTGGGGGCGTTATAATGCGACGGTCAATCCCACTATTCGTTGGAAAAGAGTAGCCCAAGAGTTGGCGGTGGGTGGTGTTGACTAGCTGCCTTCCCTCTGGTCTTACACTGCTAAATTAGGGACGGCTAGCGCAGATAGCCCTCGTGAAGCTTTGCGCGAAATTCAAAAACAAAAACAAACTATTTAAAACTTTGATATACACGGGCCAAAGATTGAGATCGTAAAAGGATATTAATGTGTCTAGTGTTTCACTGTGTTATTTACTCAGGATTCATTTATTCAACAAAATGATAGTCTATAAAAATAAATTTAATTATTTCATTAACTGAGATATTATTTAAAATTAATTTTGATATTTTGTTATTTCATTGGTGCAGGTCTATTATGGAGAGGATTGAATACGTTATATTACAACGTGGTGATGATCTGAAATTGTTTTAATATAAGGTACTCAATTTCCTATAACTAAAAGCGAAAAGAAGGTTTCTCCTTACTTTGAGGTACATCTAGATACCTCACATGATGTAATTATTTTTTTTCCATTTAAGCATTTTAGACATATTACTTTCATTGAATGTCTAGCTACCTTTCCTCTAGTCTCTCATCAAAATTAGGAACGACCATGAGCTGATAGCCCTTGTTTAGCTAGCTTTGCACATGTTTCAGAAAAAAAAAATATTGGAATGAATCATAAGTTTGAGATTTAGATTGGGACCAATGAGTATTGTTACGACAGTGGAAGTCACGTGACGCTGCTGGCGCGTTAGCGCTGGTGGCATGCGTGATGAGTTTCTCGAATATTCGAGGAAGTCTGAGTGTGATCGAGATGCCCTCTTCGTTAGTATATAAGCTTGGCAGAAAAGCAGTTATCGAGATTGTGAATCGCTGTGATTTATAGCGTGTATTATAAAAGT